>NC_090831.1:121015512-121318964 GCF_028021215.1 Eschrichtius robustus | reverse complement strand
TAATAACATGCATTTCTAAGCATTCTGGGGATGACACGTACCCCTGGTGAATAAGGTCATCGTGTCAAGTTCAGAAAAACAGGCCTCTACAACTTTGTCCAATGAACTCTTCCGATGGTTCAATTTTAAAGGAGGCACACGAGCCATCCTGTCAAGTCCCTTGTCATATAATACCTATTGTTATTTCCTCTGGACTCTTTTTTTTTTTTTTTTTTCCCCCTCTGGACTCTTGACACGCTTTCCCCATAATAACAAAATAGGGGAAATTTTAATTCTAATTCACAAGCATTGATCTTCACTAACCAATTCCACTATGTCAGAGTTGATAGCATATTGACTGATGTAACCAAGTTAACGCTAGATTTCAAATTACAAAAAAGCAGTGGCATGAAATACCTACCAGGGTTTCAATGCAGATGTTTGAAAGAAAAAACAAGTTTTGCTAACTTCAGCCAAATATTTTCCTGCAAAAATTATCTAATTTCTATTGACTTCTGTATTTTTTTAAAAATGAAAGCAATTTAACCTTCACGATGTCAATCTCCTTTATGGGATCTAGACCATCACATTATGAGAATACTGGTAATATCTTTAAAATATTTGTACATTTGTCTATACTCATGCTACGGCTGAAAATCAGTGTGCCTAAAACAAACTCACAGTTTTCAGCTCCTTGTTAGTTCTCTTCCTGAACATTTTCATTATGGCGCCAAGTCATTTCAACTGTATGTTATGCCATCATTTCCTCCATCTTCACATCTAATAAATCATCGATTTTTACTGTTCTATCTTTACCTATTTAACTGCTCTCCTTCATTTCCAGCGAAATCAATTCACATTTATGGGACTGTACAGCCTTCTGGTTTCTCTTCACTGCTAATCTTCCTCTCTCGAGTCTGTCCTAAGACCATCCCCACACCACGCTTTCTAAAGAGTTTACTTAACAGTATCACCTTCTACTTCAAACTTTACAGTGGTTCAATATTACCCTTCGGTCTGGCATTGAAGACCTCGAATTATCTTTCTACCCTCACTATTTTCCGTAAGTTATGTATATGAACCTTATGACTGGATTAATCTTGTCTATTCCTTTATAAATCAGGAAGACTAAGGGTGAATGTGCTGGTGATAGGTCATCAGAAGGCGATCATGAAAAAGTGTTTCTAAAGAAGACTCTTAAGAATGATGGGAACTGATGCTGAACATCTATCCTCATTCTATCTGGTTGCTGCTTTAGAGAAATAAATATTATTTATTTATGTTCTGGAGAAGTAAATAAATAAAAGACAAAAGAAAAGAAAAAAAAAAAAAAAAAAGACTGCAAACTAAGCAGTCAGGAAACCAAGGCAGATGGATAAAAATTCCACAAACTGGCTCGCTGGAGCACTGCCAAAGCGAGCTTCAATTTTTTTTTTTTTTTTAATGTGATCTAAAAGGAGAAGCAAGAGTGAAAGCACATAATTATTATTGTTATTATCATCACTACACTCTGTAACAGTTGCTCAGTAAGGAGAGTTTATTATATGGTTTGCAAAACAGGCCAATACATCTAGCTAAGTTAATCACTTCACGTCTCGATTATTTTATTGCCTCTTGTTGGGTTTTTTCTTTCCAATCTCTTCTACTCCCTTACTATCTTCCAACTCCATCCTTCTCAGACCCAGCCCTCCCCACTCCTGTTGCTACCCTAGTATGTACAGAGTGTGCTCCGGTTTCCTACCATCTACTACTTCACTTTCAGCTCCTGGAGAGCGCTCACAGTCTGACAAGACTTTCAAGTCTGTTTCCTTTGTCTCCCAGATTAACCTTGAGCTTTGGTTATTCATATGTCATTTCTCTCCCTCCAGGCTCATATCAACATCAGAGATTTTGCTCTTGATATTTTCTCCATTGAAAAGAGTCTCCAGGCACCTCACCATGGATCCATATCCTTTGTCCTTGGACTTTCTAACTTTGTGCTCTGGACTTTCGAACTCTTGTTTGCTTATCTCCTCTGTCATATCTATTGATAATATTCTATCATCTATAAAATGTATTAAGCCATTCTGTGTCTCTTATATACCCAAAACTCTTCTCGTGTGAAATATATGCCAGTTGTGTCTTGGTTCTCATCTGTACAGTTCTCCTGTAGCTCACAGTAGACAGCATAGCAATGGGCGAGTAGTTAGTAGCCAAAAATGCCTCGCAATTGCTTTCTAAAGTAACTTGCCAGCGATAAAAACCCTAGCTCATCTTATGGATTCTTTACAATTTCATACAAGTATCATATTTAGGATTGTTTTACTTTTCCTCACACTTTAATTCTTTTCTTAATGGAATACAAACTCATGGTTAAAGGCTCCCTCTACTGGTTATTTTTAACATATCAAGAAGAAATTTTAAAAACGATTATCCAAAAGTACCTAAAATATATTTCCTAAGAAGTTATCATTCATCTCAAATATAATTCAGAAAAGTCATCAGTGATATGTCTTTTCATTCATCTGTGCTTCTACTCGTATGATCCAGTTTCTGAGGAATGTATGCTACTATAGCTTGTAATGCTTTATTTCTTTGGATGAAATACTTGATTTTTCTTCTGTCCATAAATTCTACTATGCCTCATTCTATACACTCCAATCATGCTTACAACCCCAGGATTTCCTGGGAGGCGACATAGCATAGTGACAGAGCTCTAGGATTCTGGAGTCAGGCTGCCTTCCTCTGAACTGCCTCTGGCTTGACGCTTTATTAGCTGCAATTAACCTGATGAATTCATAAACATCTGTGTATCTCACTTTCCTCACAAAGGAAATGGGAATAACAATAGTTCTTTTCTCATACTGTCGTTGCAGGTTTTAAATGTTCAGTCAAAGCATTTAGCACAAGTAAGTACTACATCTTCAGATCCTGGTAAGGCCATGCCTCACTGCTCCCTCAAAAGCAGAGAATGAATGCAATTTGTGGAGTCTTTTTCCCAGTGTCTTTGTCTTTTTTTATTTTCTGAACTTTGCCATGATTCTGTTGTCAATGTCCTCTATCTTCTTCCCAGAGCTCCCCAATGATCTTGTTTGTATTGCCTTCTGTTCATTTATTTTATTTTTTATCACTGTGGTCAGGACACTCAACATGAGATCTACCCTCCTAACAATTTTTTAAGTGTACAACACAGTACTGTTATCTACACACACAACGTCGTATAGCAGAACTCTAGAAAGTATTCATCTTGCGTTAACTGGAATTTTTACCCAAAAGAATTAGAAATCGGGATCTCAAAGAGATATTATCATCCCCATGTTCACTGAGGCACTATTCACGATAGCTGAAATGTGAAAACAGCATAAATGTTCACTGATGGATGAATGGATTTTAAAGAGTGGAATATATCTATGATGGGACATTCAGCATTAAAAAGGAAGGAAATTCTGTAATATGTGACAACATGGATGAACCTTGAGGACACTATGCTAAGTGAAATAAGCCAGGCACAGAAGGACAAATACTGCATGCTTCTAAAATAGCCTTCCCCATATTTTTTGATGTCTTTCAATTTACTTGCTAGATATCACCCAAAATGACTTATACTCTTGACTTGTTCCTTGAATGAAACACAAAGGGAGTTGGCACACACTTTCATTAGTCTTATTTTATCCTTTTCATTATATCTCACCAAAGACTTTCAACTTGAAAGAGTTGATTTAATGATTACTGGATTTCAGAATCACGGCTGCCAACTAAAACACATTTTCTTCAAATTACATTCCCTATGTTTAAGAGCATGTTGATTGATGTGAAGTATATGGCTTGTAGAATATAAGGTTAGGCATGTGGACCCTGGAGACAGAAACGCTGGTCCTATAACGTGTTTGTCCTTGGCAGTTAGGTAATCTCGTCCTTCAACTGTAAAACAGGTATTATGCTTATTTCTATTATTTTCATATAATTAAAGATTATTGAAGTAGATTATCATGTAGCCTGGTTCTAAGCCCTACCTATTATCTCACAGGTATGTAGTTGAAAATATCTGTAATGAGCAGTGCTGGTAAGATTAATATGAGGTATCACCACAATATACATTTAAGTATATATATGTTTCAAGCTAATTTTTTAAACTTCAATTTAAAATCATATTGACTTTGGTTTTGGTAAGAATGATATCCCAGGAATCTATTTTTATCACCCAATGGTAAAGTTAAGGTGAAAAAGAAAGAATACTTCCCACATAAATCTCAGAATGTTGATACTGTTCACCATGAAGGTCATTTCAGCAGCAAACTGTTTTGGTCTTCATGATATTTTGGAAACATTTCAGCACATTTCCAAAAGACTGTTTCAAATTTAGATTTCATGGTTAAACATCTGGGTTTCTTTCTTGGTCCATTTAGCTGCATTTCGTATATATACCCTCCACTCCTTGAGAAAATAAAAATAGATTTTGTGAAAACTCAGGAGGTGAAAGATAACAGCATTACACAAAATTAAGGGGTCTGGGTGACCTAGTTTGGAGAGTCAGTTTTAATTCTAGAAAACACATTGAGATTCTCTGAGGAAAGGATATTATGCATATTTTAGCATCACTTTGTAAAGGCAGAGTTTTCAGAAGTTGGGAGTACCGCGAAAATTCATTTGTTCAAATACAAGTAGCCTCACTAATATTTGACTGTTTAGCATTCAATATTACTAATCTGCATTGTACAGTCCTAAATACTTGATCCAGAGTTCTTCCCTTTATAACCAAGCCACATTTTAACTTATTGTCTTGACACTGGATATGTTGACTTATGCAGAATCTATATTGTATAAACTTTATGCAAAAGTTATAATCAGTCAGCTCTAGAAAGTCACATGAGATAATTTTCTGTATTCATAAAATTGTTATTTTTCCCACATGAAGAACTGGGTTGTTGCACACTTAAATCTTCAGATGTTGTTTAGATTTTTATCTTGTTATTTTTTAGTAGCAATGTATTTACACTGAATTCAGGACTCGGCATCTCTTCCTTCTTCTACAGTTACCCCCATCTTTAGGTAACATCCTAATATGTTTTTTGAAAACTCTTTGAAGGTTCCATATTTCTATTTTAATATGTTCTCCCAGTTATCCCAGAACAACTTTCCTTTCTTTTGATAAGCCTTCCATAGTTTTCAAATTATATAGTAGATGTATGCCAAGTCTCCAAGATTACAAGCAATCATGGTTTCTATATTTATGTACAGGCTGTGTGGAGCCTTTATAAATGTCCCAAGTTAGACTAGGGCTTGATCTACCTAAGTGCTAAGTATTAGCTGTTGTTATTGTTGTTGTTGTTATTGTTATTGCTGGATGCATTAATAATCCTGCCTTTCTCAAGAGAACTCATACTGCGATGATATAAAAAGAAGATAAGTGTGGAGAGTGCAGCTCAATAGGTGGATAGCCCTAAATTTATCCTTGTGAAATAGAAATATATATTTCCCCAACTGAGGTCACATAAATGAAAACGTAGGATCCTGCCACCTTCGCTTTTGTCTGAGGTACCAGCAGGGCAGCAGAGAAAGGTCATTAAGTGACCATGGTCCACTCCGCCCACAGAGATTCCAGTGTAGAAGAGATTTATCTGACCCACTATCCCCAAATGATTCTGGTTCATCTTTAATAGCCCTGTATGATGAAAAAAAATTTTTTGTTTTGTTTCAGTGATCAGAATCATGGATGCAGACTGCCAACACCTTTATCATTTATTATTTTAAGCAAAGCAATGGCAGACATATTGGAACTGACTTATTCAATCATTGTAAGAAATCAGTATATCAATGTAGCAAGATTTGAGAAATTCTAGAAGATGAGAGAGCAAGGAGAAGGGTTTTATATTCTATCAAAAATACTTGTACATTAAAAAACAAAGAAACAAAAAGAACTATGAAAAACTCTCATACCATGTATATGATTAAGAAACAGATGTAGGAATAGAAAGCTCTTCTCCCATCCCCAACCTCACTCATCCCTCTTTTCAGCCTCACACTCAATACCCCCATCCTCACCTCTCCTCAAGTCTTGTCTGGTTCCCTCTTTTCCTCACTTGTCTTTCTCCTTCTCAGTCTGGGCAATTTCTACATGACGGCACATTTTAACCACTCAACCTCAACTGCTAGCGTGCTGCAACTTTTTAGATACCAATTTATTCACATTAGGAAACAGTAGTAAAATGAGGTAATTCTTGTTTAATCTTACTTAGAATATGAAACCTCACTAGTACCAACAAACTAGAAAAAAGGTTAATTGAAATTATTTCAAAATCTAAAGTTAGATTTTTAAAATACAGCTTAAAATGTTAAATTAAAAACATTAATGTATACATTTAGTTTTATTTCTTGGGTTTTAGCTCTTTGAATGTAATAATAATAATGCAAAGAATGAAAGAAACAAAAATAATAAACAAAAAGAGAACTAAAGAGAACTATGCTTTCTCCCCAAATATTCCATTTCTATGTTTGATTTCATGGATAAATACTTTTATTGATGGCACTAAGTAAACTTAACATTGGCTTAGCTTGCAGTTCTCACAACTTCAAATTGCTGAGGGTCTGGATTCCTGAACACTTGACAAAACTGAGTAAATGTCTATTTACCATGGATTTTGGAGAAAGTAGCTATTAGCAAAATTAGTCTACACAGCCCATTAGAGATTATTTTCAGCCACAGTAAAATTCTTATTCTTAATCCCAATAGGATTCTTTCCAGTAATACTCTATGATTATTAGTGGATGGTAGTTTTTCTGATTACAATACCAACTTTTGAAAATGTAGTTTCTCTTCTACATATCTTAAATATATTCTTTCTTTCTCTCTTTTTTTTTGGTATGATGATCAAATCAATTTTAAAGAGAGGTTGGAAATCTATTACCTGAAGAACAACAATGTGGGTAAACCTTTAAATTATAAACGCACTGAATTTCTCTCTCTTCTTTATAAAAGTGATAGAATATTATATAACAACAACAATAAAAGCAGAAGATAATTTCAACAAGAGAGAAAAATGAGGCTAGGCCAGGTAGCTGACATAAAATACTTTCTTCACTGACAATGGATAGAAGCAAGGAATGCATGACAAATTCTGAGTTTCACTGGAACAGCACGGTAAACTCATTTCAAGTTGAAACAAAATAATGACATTTGAGGGAAAATAAGTTTTAGAATATGTGACATGGATGTGTTTGTATAATGAGCTTTATACATTATCCATGCTAAACATAGAAATGACACCTGCAAAATCATTAAATTTAAATTGTGTGAGATCTATGCAAACCAATTTGAGGCTACTACTACAAAACTCTTTTGAAACATCTTCATGAAGTTTAAATTCTGGCATTAAATGTTCCTAAGGAAAAATAGGATCTACTTGATAATTTCTGGTCTCTGTATAAAGTGATTTATGTACTAATTCCCTGATGTATAATAGATGATCACTGGGAATAATTATGTAATCCAAACTGGGTAGTCAGCACTAAATATCATCGTATTTTCTATGGATGCTCAGATATATGTAAAATTTAAAAATATATATGATTATTACCAAAAATCAAATAACTATTAAACACTTAAAACTAAGAAATATACGCTCATATATTTATTTAACAAATGATTTAACACTTTCTAAGTTCCAGGCCCTGCACTGTATGCTGGGTTTCAATGATGAGCAAAACAGAACCTCTGCCCTGAAGCAACTTCTGCAAAAATGTTAAAGAAATCAAATATCAGGCACAGATGATAGTTTTCTACTTTTCTAGCCCACATCTTTCTGTGCTGTTTAGCTTAACAAAGTTCCTGGCAAATTCTCAGCGTGAGATTTTCAGGTATTCTTCAACAGAAGATACACATTTCCAGGTTGCCAATCGGATACGGTGAGTTATATCAAAGGACTGCAGACAATGTTCTAAATTTAGGAAAGGTTTCTTGGTTCACTCTCCCCGTACTGCTTAGGTCTTTGAAGCCAGATCTCTTGGGTCCTGCTCACTCAATGTTCCTTATACATTGAATTAAAAGCCTGATGCAGATAAAAAGCAGTGGGCAAATATTCATGTAATTCCATGTTTCCCTGTGATCTGCTCCCTAGTCTGACAACTCCGGTGCCTTTGGCCTGCTTCTTTTCCTAAGCTGTCATCCAGCCTGAGACATTAGTAGTTTAGAAATCACGAAGGCTCTTGTATAATCTGGACACAGCAAGGCCTAGTGGACTTTGGTTTCAGCCTCAGCTGCCACTCACGAGTGATCTGACCTTTGGCAAATCATTTAACCCTCCCGCCGTTCAGGTTTCTCATGGGTAAAATAAAAGTTTGTCCTAGATGCTCTCCAAAGTCACTTCGAGCTGGAAAATGTCACGAGTTTATGAACACAATAAACACTAGGCTTCTGCCATTATGGCACAATCCTAGTTCAGTTTTTATGGATGGAAAATTCCTTTAAAAATAAGCTAACACTGCATTCAATGAAAATTTTTAAAAAGTAACTATTATTTGCCGATGCGGTAATCATTTAAAACAAAGGTATGAAGGCAATCATTAGAAGTGGGGAGTGATACAATCAATAATAAGGAATCCAAAGGAGAAATGAGCTAAGTGAAAGGCTTACAAAGTCACTAAGTCAATGAAAGAGAGAGTGGGAATTCTATTCACTGAACATTAGTCACTCACTGGGAAACTTTTATTGAGCATCTATGTTCTAAGTATGGTTCTTGACCCTGAGGACACAGCTGTAAACAATACACACATGGTCTCAGTCCTTATATATTTACACCATAGTCAGGGGGAAGGAAGGAACATAGGTAGAGAAAGAAATGAGATAATTTTACATAGTAATAAACAGTAAGTTATAAATAAGGAATAAACTGGGTGAAAGAAAAAGGAGGGGTCTAGTGTTGGGAGGCTGCTGACTTAGGATGGTCAGGAAGGCCTCTCTAATATAAAGTAACAGAAGAGAGGAGACCTTAGTGATGACAGGATGCTGTCCATACGACCTTCTCAGCATGGAGCCTTCCAGATGAAAGGTCCACCAACACTGGACGATACCGGAGTAGCAAAGTTGGAAACAAGCTCAGACTTGAATAATGGAGGCCAGGGTGCCAGGACCACAGTGAGCAAAGATTGCAGGTGGAGCCCAATCTCCCTAAGGAGTGGCATGAATTTGGGGCTTTATGCTATCTCAGTGGAATACGGAAATGTCAAGCAGCAGACATTGGATGCTTTCAAGAAAGGTGGCAATATCAGTATTATCCATTTGAAAACATTTGTTTGCCTGCTGGATGGAGATGAGATCTAGAATGGTAACAAATAACATCCATGAGATATGTTAGTATTTTAGAACTACAGGAGAAAAAAAATGATGAAATTTCAGGAGACTTAGGTAAAATAGTGCATTAAGCAATTCCTAATTACAGTGAATAAAGCCTTAAGGTTAAGTGAAATAAGAAATGTTTGCCAGGTGAAGGCAAGAACTAGAATAGTCCATATTTAGTCATACTTGTTTGTTTGCAAATGGAGGAACTATTGTGTCATTGCATAGTGAGCAGTAAATAAGGCTTTTTGTTTTTCAGAGTCATAGTGGGCCCGGACTTTAACTTGTTCCATTTTCTAATGTTAACAGTTAGAAAGCTAACAGTCTAAGTTAACTATGGCTTCAGTGAAGGTGGCAAGATGCAAGTTTCCAACTATAGTGATTTGGAGAAACAGTAGCAATGTACTGAAAATCCATGAATCCATGTTGGTTTTGTTTTTATCCCAAGGTATACAGTACAGGTGAGGATACTTAAGAAGCCAAAAACTATTCCCATGTTCTGCTTGGCTGAGGGTAAGTTGGAACAAGAGATGGAATGAAGATGTGTAACATACTTTGCCCTGATGTTTAAGCAAACACAATTGTATAGCAGTACAATTGCCTAATTTGTCCATTACTCATCTAAAAGAGAAGTTATTACCACATTTCTCCAAAGAAGACATACAGATGGCCAACAGGCACATGAAAAGATGCTCAACATCACTAATTACTAGAGAAATGCAAATCAAAACTACAATGAGGTCCCACCTTACACTGGTCAGAATGGCCATCTTTAAAAAGTCTACAAATAACAAATGCTGGAGAGGGTGTGGAGAAAAGGGAACCCTCCTACACTGTTGGTGGGAATGTAAGTTGGTGCAGCCACTATGGAGTGTGGAGGGTCCTCAAAAAACTAAAAATAGGGTTACTGTAAGATTTAGTGATCCCACTCCTGGGCATATATCTGGACAAAACTATAATTCAAAAAGATACATGCACCCCTATATTCATAGCAGCACTATTCACAATAGCCAAGACATGGAATCAACCTAAATGTCCATCGACAGATGAATGTTTAAAGAAGATGTGGTACGTATATACAATGGAATACTACCTAGCCATAAAAAAGAATGAAATTATGCCATTTGCAGTAACATGGATTGACTTAGAGATTATCATACTAAGCGAAGTAAGTCAGAAAGAGAAAGACAAATACTGTATGATATCACTTATATGTGGAATCTAAAATATGACACAAATGCACCTATCTATGAAACAGAAACAGACTCAAAGACATAGAAAACAGACTTGTGGTTGCCAAGGGGGGGTGGGGTGGGGTGGGGGAGGAATGGATTGGGAGTTTGGGGTTAGCAGAAGCAAACTATTACATATAGAATGGATAAACAACAAGGTCCTACTGTATAGCACAGGTAACTATATTCAATATCCTGTGATAAACCATAAGGGAAAGGAATATGAAAAAGAATATATATATATGTATAACTGAATCACTTTGCTGTACAGCAGAAATTAAAACAAAATTGTAAATTAACTATATTTCAATAAAAGATAAACAAACAAACAAACAAATAAATAAAGTGACCCATTGTGTCCCTTATCCAATTCCATCACTGGTTCATTCAGAAATCCATTTTGCAGATGTGATATAGTTAGGTACTGTCGGGTATATTTTACAATACCAAAGCTACCAACTTACTGAGAAAATGTCACAGGCTCAATTCTGTTCAGCTTAATTATAGATATTAATATGTATAATGTGGGATGAGACGAGGGACTGCAGAGGATGTTCAAGACACAGGGGCTTAAAATCTATTGGGGAAAACAAGGCACATATGGAACAATTAAATGAGAATGAAAGTTAATGTGATATTAAATGAAAAAATTAGTTACAGAGACAATAATCTTTATTGAAATCTAGAAAAGGGAAAGACAATAAATCGAGTTTGCCACCAACCAATCCCAAGCAGCCAGTGAAAACACTGTTATATGTTAGAAGCATTATTTTCATCATTGTATTTATAGAATGTTGCTCTTGATTTTGGGTTAGGAAAGAGTTGTAAGGGAAATGATAAAATTATATCATCAGATGATAAAGGAAACAGAAATTTAACAGCTGTTTGGATGTAACAGATAATGGCAAGATGTTGCTGATTTACAATTAATTGTGTACTAAGAAGCAGGCTTTCCTGACTGGTGATGATTAACTACCCAGCTATTAATCATCTAATTGTTAAACTGATTAACTACAACCTTGCTAGCATGTTAAATTAGCTTTACTGCCCCTCACCTTTTATAAACAATGTAAGTTTTCAAAATATATTAGAATTTTGATTAGACTAACAACAAGCTGTCCATTTTAGGTTCTTTTTGAGGTGAAGAGCCCTTCGAAGGGTTTTTGGAGAGGTAATTTCTCTCACATTTTGCAGAGAAATGGATGCAAGCAATAAACAGATGAGAACAACCAAATTGGCATAATGGGCCTTTAGACTAAGCTCATTAGATGGGCTACTAATTTAATAAAATCCTAATCTGTTTTCTATTAGGTAGAAAGATAGATACATCTCTCTATATACATATATATGTATATACATATGTATATACAAATATATATCTACTTACCTAATACACACCACACACAGTAGAAAAATATAGAGAAACACAAATATGTATGTATATGCATATATGTTTTAATTACATATCTATGCTAGTAATTGTTTAACACAATTTCCTTTTATTTTTGGAGTCATACAACAGTATAAACATGCATTTCTCTAAATTTCCTCTTTTTCTTCCTTAGTATAAATGGCGTAGTACTGACTGTTGGAATAACGTCCTGTCTGGCTTGTCCTTCTCAAATTGATCCTTCCCCTCTGCCTTCAGCTTTCAAAAATTGGACTCTACTAATATCAGTCCCATGTTTAAAACTCATTGTTATAATGTCCATATGTTACTTTAAAAGACTTTTGCCTCAACAGTGGGATATACGCGTACATGTTGTTTTGATCCGTGCCCTAGAGATGGTGAGTTGACATATGAAGAACCCTCGTGGAGAATGGGGTTAGTGTGCTGGAGAGTTAGTCACCAATGGAGAGACTCACCAGAAGCCCATCTCCCTGAGGTAAGCACTAAAATTTCAATGGCCCTCCTCTCTCATCAGCCCTGGAGAGTTTATTTGGATATTGAATGACTGAAATGATTTTTCACTGGTGAAATGAGAGGCATTCAAGATATGTGGAGACTAGTAATATTGAGTGGGCATCTCTCCCCTTTCCTGAACAGGGTTCAGGAACCAAAGCCAGTAGTCTATACCAAATACATTTCCATTGAGAACAATGGCCCAGCCTAACAGCCCCTCTTGTTCTACCCCAAGCTGCTGACAGAGGGTTATGCTGCTTGCTTCTGACTAGATGTAGCCAAGCCCTGCTGCTTGAATATCGTCACATCTGCACATGAGCCTTGAATTGAAGATCTTGTTACAGTGTCTAAAAGGCCAGAAAGCTGAAGATTTCATTTAATTCACAGAACAGATTGTGTGACTGCTTCTTGGTACTGCCTCTTAATAAATGTTTTAATTTGTAGTAGAGTTAGGACTGAGGCTTGCTTTCCTGTTAACAAACTAACTGTAGCCATTACTTACATCTAACTACTGGAAGATATGAATAGCGAACAAACAAAGGAACAAACCTAATAAACGTGAATGACCAAATCGGCTTAGGTCGTTTGCAATGCACCACTGGGTGCGTGATAAAGGTGAAACTCACTTTTAAGTCCTACAGGCTTTCCAACACCTCTCCACTACCTCACTCTGCAGCATCTTAACAACATCCCTGGCATCCTGTACTGTTACTTTTTCCCCCAGAACCAACATACTGTTGGTTCATGCAATTTATCAAGATGTTCCCTTACCTGGAACACTCTGCCCTGCACCTAAATCTGAATCATCTGGACAACCCAATTTAGATGTTCTCTCCCGCACAACGCTTCCCGGTCTTTGAAGACTGGGTTGACCACCTCCTCCATATGCTTCCAGAGCACCCTTCTGATACCATTTGCCACAATGTGTTAAAACTGTCTGTTTAGCCACTGAATCCCATCTCTCTACTTCATGAGCAACATGAAAGCAAGTGCCTTGTCTTTTCCTGACATGCATAATACTCAGTAGAATGCCAGCTGATCCGGATACAATCTCCTGTGACTACTTCCATGGATGTTCAGAGAAAACAATCCTTGCTTCCCTCGTCCAAGAAAAAATTGTTGTTTACAATGAGCATTTTCTTCAGATGTGGGTCCATATAGTAGCAGACTAATACAACTGTCATCAGATGTCTCCTCTGCTAACAATTGTAGATGCATTCTTACAGAAATACCTACTGGATAGATCCCACCGTTCTAGATTTGCAGATGTTCTTACATAATGCCAACCTGTCCTAGAAAAGGGGACACTACATGTCCAAGATCTGTATTTAGTCAGCATGCCAGTGAAAAGAGCAGGTGCTTGGGAAATAGCTACATAAATTACAAGCAGGCTATCCAAATTGGTTGATTTTGGTGTGTAAAGATACGTGCTAGTCGAAAATTTCTTCTGTGAGGAGCCACAGAAATTGTCTCACCATCTGTTAGCTGATGGACGTGGCTTACAAATGACCTCATCCCTGTATCCTTCCTGTGGTAAGTGGCCTGGATCTAAGGCAGAGTTCTCTTCAGTGCTAGTAAATTATTGACTTTGATTATCTTTAAGGATGATAACATCAGCTCCATTAGTATGTGCATTTATATTCCAAATACACTACCGAGGCTTCAGTGAGTCAGTTGTTTCCTGGAAATTAGCAAAACGGGTGTACATAATCTATCCTGTTATCCTTTGCAATGCAAAGGACACTGTATAGCAAGTAATAGTTTACTGGACAAGAACAATATCATGGGAGGTATTTCTCACATTTATTCTATTGATCACCTGAAAACTGCTGATGGTGGTTTACAGGACCAAATGTTTTCTATAGTAAATCCTCCTTCATATAGCAACTAGAATTACAGTCATTCCAAATTCAGGCATTTATAATTTCAACAGAAAAAAAATGCCAAAAAAAACAAACAGTGCCCTATAATCTCCCCACAAGAAAAAAAGAAAAGCAAAACCCAAACAGTAACATACACCTGTTTTATTTAATCTCCATGTCTGAGTGGTTTTTTTTTTAAATAAAAAATGGAGAAGGGAAGAGAAAAACATAATTTGAATATTTACCATGTCAAAATCTGTTACAGGCACTTTACCAACGTGAAATATCTTAACTTGGCAATGTCATTATGATTATGTATTTAATCCTCATTTATAAATGAGTAAACTCACATTTAAGGTCATTCACAACCCAGGACTTTTCTTATTTCTTATACCACATCGATTTTGGAAGTATCTGTAAAAGTTATAATTTTTAAGAATAGCTATATTCTATCTGTTGGCATTTGTTTCATTGAGCAAATTTATAGACATTTCTTTGGAAAATGAGGAAAACAGATTTTCATGCAAAAATATTACAGATTAAAATATCTTAGCTTTCGGCTCACTGGTTATACAATTGAAAACTGAATAATACTTTAAAAATATTGAATAGGTCAAAATATAGAGATGAAGGCCCACAAATAAGGGAAGATGGAAAAAAAAAATGTTTCTATTACTAATTTTACTTTTCTCTCCCATATTTCTTCCTTGAAGTTGGAAATTCTACGCTGTGAAGTTTATCTTATAATTACAAAATGTTTAAATATAGTATTCATATATTACCACCTAGGTATGCGTTTCCCTAAATAGTTTCTAAAACTCTGCACTAGAAACGTTGGAGAAAACACTATATTTTTAAAGAGAACATTTTCATTTCTCTACACCAATGATAAACTGCATGGGACATCTCAAATATTACAATAAGCTTCATCTCTGTTGTTATCAAAAGCAATTCTGAGGCTCTCAAAAAGCTCTGAAGCGTAGACACAAGGTTGTTGTGGGTTGAATTGGGTGCCCCCAAAATACATGTCGAAGTCCTAACCCTGAGTACTGTGAGTGAACTTATTTGGAAATAAGGTCTTGGCATCAATCATGTGACGGTGAGGTCATACTGGATTAGGGTAGGTCCTAATCCTATATGACAGATGTCCTGATAAGAAGAGACACAGACACACACAAAGAGAAAGCCATGGGAAGATGGAGGCAGAGACTGGTATTGCTGTGACACAAGCTAAGGGATGCCAGCCAGAGATCCCTAAGGAATGCCAGAGATTGGCCAGAGATCGCTATCACCAGAACCTAGGAGAGGCATGGGACATATTTACCCTCAGAACCTCTAGAAGGATCCACCCCTACCAATGCCTGGATTTCAGATTCCTAGCCTCCAGAACAGCGAGAGAATAGATTTCTGCTGTTTTAAGCCACCCAGTAGGTGGTACTTCGACATAGCAGCCCTTGGAAAAGAATACACTGGTGATATCAACGTATCCATACTCAACAGGAGGACTTCTGGATGTTTCTAAAGTCAGATGCCTCACCAGGCACTAAGGATTCGAGATTATCCTTAACAAATGCATGCGTGCAGCCGTCTCTTGTATCCTGCCTCGGGACACAAGATAGTTCTCTACTAAGCATTACTTTGGATGATGAAAAAACAATCTTATGCAACATTTACAGGGTCCTGACTATTCAACAGGAGCCATTCCAACACAGATAATGGACTACCTCATTTAATCGCCAAAATCACCCTAAGACTTTAGTATTACAAACGGCTCTGAAAATCGTTACTGACCCCTTGAGATAGTAAACAGGCAGTAACAGGAGTTAAGTTAATGTGGTCACTTCCTGGTGATGATTCTTTGGCTCCTCATCTTGGGTCTCTTGGATATGACTTTTACCCCTACCTAGGTTGCCACATTTAGCAAATGAAAATACAGGGCAGCTGGTAAAATTTGAGTTTCAGATAGTGAATATTTATTTTAGTGTAAGTATGCCACAAATACTGCATAGGACGCACTTATACTAAAAAAAGCGTGTAGTGTGTTGTTTATCTGATATTAAAATTTTAACTGGGCTTCCTGTATTTTACCTGGCAACTCTACTCCTATAAGACCTGAGCTTTGGGAATAGAATGCATGGTTAGCATATAGAGAATTCTGAAATTTCATAGACGATTCCTAAAAGGAGATATACGGTCTTTGTTACACGCAGAACCTGATTTTTAACATCACCTCTTATTTATCTCTGCATCCTTGTTTTCCCAAAAGGAAGTGGGATATAGTAAATTCACTAAATGTTATCGAACAAATTGAACTGACCATTTTAACTAATTTCTCTAAATACAAAATATACTCTTTGAATAACCTTAACAGTCCTTCCCAGGTGAGTCACTAGTGACAATGCTTCTCATCTGTAATTTATTAACTGAATCTAATTGCAGCTTTATATGCCATAACTCTGGTCAACTTCTTTCATCCAACTTGTGAATATTTTTTAACAGGTATAATTTTAAATGTTAAGGAAAAGGTTACTGAGTGCATCTCAAAGTACCACAAGGTGGATAGCTTAGAACAACAGAAGTGTATTGTCTCGCTGTTCTGGAGGGTAGAAGTCTGAAATCTACTAAATCCATGTGTCGGCAGGGCCACGCTCACTCTAATCCTTCCTTGCCTCTTCCAGTTTCTGGTGGCCTCAGGTGTTTCTTGGCTTCTGGCAGCATCACTTCAGTTTCCGCCTCCACGTTCACGTAACTGTCTTCACTCTGTACCTTGGCTGCCACAGCATTCCCTCTTTAACCAGGATACCAGTCAAACTGAATTAGTGCCCACCCCAATGACCTCACTTTAACTGGATGATATCTGTAAACACCCCATATCCCGATAGAGTCACACTCACAGGTACCAGGGTTCAGGCCTTCCCCTTTCTCTGGGACATAATTCCACGTATAACACTAAACTATAATATAGTTTTGACATAATGCCCACTGTTTTCTAACAATGGCAATCCTGCAATTTACCTAATAAATGTTCTAAATCACTAATCCCTTGGACAAAGGAGTCCTATCTGTATCACCATATCTCACCAGCTAGAACTAGAGTGAAATCCCCCAAACCATTAATGCATTAGGGATAAGAAAAAGTATCACTGCTGGTTCTAAACCTTTGCATTAATCTCTAGATTATCCATCTAACTAAATAGAACAATGATCATCACTAGTATAGCACTGATGACACATCAGTACAATTCGTTACTAATTTCATCCACTCTACCCCAAGCTATACACGTCTGGAGGGCAGAGATCATGCCTTAGGCGTCATGGGATGCAAATGGGCCAGGGTTCATCTAATGCTCGGTCCAGGTGCCCCTCTCTCAGCCACTGTTCATGTTGTATGCCTTACAAAATAGTGTACCCCCCACAGTCTGACATGTTTAAGCAGATAATCTCTCTCTTTCACAGACCTACTAGAGAATGGACTTGAGGATATGGGGAGGGGGAAGGGTAAGCTGGGACAAAGTGAGAGAGTGGCATGGACATACATACACTACCAAACATAAAATAGATAGCTAGTGGGAAGCAGCCGCATAGCACAGGGAGGTCAGCTCGGTGGTTTGTGACCACCTAGGGGGGTGGGATAGGGAGGGTGGGAGGGAGGGAGACACAAGAGGGAAGAGATATGGGAACATATGTATATGTATAACTGATTCACTTTGTTATAAAGCAGAAACTAACACACCATTGTAAAGCAATTATACTCCAATAAAGATGTTTAAAAAAAAAACTCTCTCTTTATAAATAATACCTTAGTAATAATGTTTTGTTTACTTTCTGTATTTAATGGTCCCACACACTTTACACATTCAATAATATGTTATTAACATATAACATAGACAGTAGACTTAAAGAATTAAACCAAAGAAAGACATACAATCTACCAAAAAGGCATGAATACATAACACATGCTGAGTGGAAAGGGAAAAGAGACACTCCAAAATAGGTGTCCATTTTATTTTTATTTCAGAGTTCCTTTGAACATTAGTAATCACCATGAAAATTATTCAATATTTGCAGTCACCCTAGAAGGATGATTCTTTAGTAAAAAATGTGGTGTTTTTAACCCTCTATCCAGAACTCAATTTGTATTTGTTGGCATCTTAAATTGATTCGGGACAGCCCCAGCAGGAACGGAGTTTGTAGGCACTGCCCTGCATGAGCTGTTTTTTTGTGTCCCCAAAGCATAATAGATAATTGCCTTCTCTAGGGAGACTACCAGGGTCTTTTGTATTATGGAAAGCTGCAACATTAGCAAACTCAGGTATTCTAAAGTGAGCGAGTAAAGAGGTACCACTCTACAGGAGGATAAATGGGGCTGGAGAAACTGTACTGACAGCATTTTGGAGCAGACAATAGGCATAAGAAGTACAAACATCAGAAATGTGCACCAAACCAGAAGCCCTGTCCTTTCTTGTGAAAATAACTGGAAAATAAGCTTTATATGAGGATAATAAAACAAGAGACCACAGAAACACTTTTCTTTCCTTTATAAACAATTAATTGTGAAACCAGAAAAAGGCCTTTTTTTTTTGAGGGAAGAACTCAATATATTCAGTTCAATAGATGTTTCTCTCCATATGTCAACATTTGGGTCACCGTAGGTCTTTATGGAATGGAAACCAGAGATCCTGGAGGCTGTTCCCTAGGGTTTATGCTATAAAGATAGTTTGGGACATTTATCAGTTTGTTATTTCCTGTCCCTGTTTTTTATTTTAAACAATAGTTTCCTCTTGGAGAAGAACAAAACCAAAAAGCCACCTTGCTTTAGAAACAAAACATTAAAGGGAGAGAGAGAGAGCCAGGGAGAGAGAGAGGGAGAGATTTCGGACATTAGGATGTCTTTGAGAATGGAATTCAAGGACAAATAAGTCATGCCTTTTCGATGAGAAATACGTAATATGTAAAGATAGCAAAAATATTAAGCAAGTCATTGGGGGATAATGAAAAATAAGAATAAAGTCTCATCAAAGACCATCGCTCAAGCAGAGGTAACTGCTAAAGTGGTTTTGCTTTGTTCTGTTTTAAAATCTGGAAATCTGCCTGTGAACTGAAATGTGGATTTCTAACATAGTTCCAATTAATTCATTTTGAAGCCTGAAAAAAAAAAAGGAAAGGCAAAAAAATAGAATTTTATCGCTTTGAATGCCACATTTCTCCCCGATTCTTTTCTATTTCTCTCAGTTTATTCCATTTAAAGTTGTTTCAGGGCATAGATTAGAACTCGCTAAAACTGTATTTTCTCTCAGATCAGCAGCCATAGCGTTGTTTGTGAAATGTCCAGCTTAGTTTTCCTCTTTTATGTTAAAAGCCAATGGCGACATTGGACATCTTCACAGACTCAGCAAATGTGACTGTTGGACTAAAGAATCAAACAAAAAAAAGATGCTGAAACCCAGAAAGGAACAGAACAGAGAGGGCCAAGGAAATGACATGACGTTCCACATCCTATGCAGGCAACCTTCGCTTCTTATGAAGAGTGAGAAGAGGCAGAACCTTTGGAATTAGAGAGCAATGGAAAAAATAAATACTATTTTTGCTTTAACATTGGATAGGGGAGAAACTAGATTTAATTAAAAAATAGAGGGATATATTTTTGTGAGAGACATCTTCCTTTACTTTAGGAGCTAATAAATGTGAATCATCTTGTGAATATGACAATTCTAGAAGAAAAGCAGATGCCACTTTCAATGAATGAACAAACATCATTGTAAAAGAAAAACAGGCCACGTTCAAGTAGTAAATATGAAGACAGAAGTCGCACACTTAACTTTGGCGGATTTGGAACACAGAAAGGAGCCCTCTCAAATAAATAACTGTCAAAGGAACCAAATAATGAGACAAACGTGAACATCTTGGGGGAAGAGGCTCTTACTTTTTCTGTATTTGTGATTTCTTGGTGGAGGGAAGGGGAGCTCCTGTTAGCAGGTAATTAACTATCAAACAATAAAACAAATACTAAGAAAATGGAGACAGGTATGTCCTCAGCCAAACTGCAAGGATTATTTAGTTGAATGATAACAGATAGTGTCAGCCAGGGATCCAGAATTTTGATTGCTCCTAAGTTGTAAAAGTAAAGCTTGCTGTTTTCAATCATTTCATTGCTCTTTAAGTGAGCATAAAATCCAGCATCCTTCATTCTAATTACACAGAAAATGGTTTAAGGAATAGATGTTGTTTTCAGCGGCTGAACGCCATTTTTCTCCCCACTTATCAGACTTACGGCAGCCCTGGCGCTCACACGCACAGCTACCCACTAAGAGACACAAGTCTTCCGGTCAGAGACCACAGACCAACCACAGAATCTTTTATTCCAGTCCTCACTTTTAAGAACCTGATCTTTGAAAGAAAAGATTAGCCTCAGGTTATTGAGAGAAAAGGGGAAATTCAATTTATTTCATTGGTGAGTAGACAACTCATCATGTGCAACTGGAGGAAAACAACTGAGATTTTTATAAGGTGACAGTGTAAATATCTAGTCCAGTCAATAATGTGTGCATTGTTTACAGCTTTGCAGATGGTAAACAAAATGGACGAGCATATGGAATATTAAAAGAACACCTGAAGTTGGAGGCACATACAGCAAATTAAAACTGTACTCGGTAACATGTGGGAGCTTATTGAGCTGCTGCCTAAAATGTGTTTTCTTTTTTCCTTTTTTAAGATTTTTTTGATGTGGATCATTGTTAAAGTCTTTATTGAATTTGTTACAATGCTGCTTCTGTTTAATGTTTTGGTTTCTTGGCCACGAGGCATGGGGGATCTTAGCTCCTCGACCAGGGATCGAACCCGCACCCCCTGCATTGGAAGGCGAGGTCTTCACCACTGGACCACCAGGGAAGTCGCTAAAATGTGTTTTCTATCATTTATTTGTTAAACATGTCGAATAAGCATCAGAGAATAGTTTCAAATAAGTTGTTTAACGATCTAAAGTCATTTCATCCCTATTTTCACAATGCCTTGGGTCATCTGTATGACTTGTTTACTCAAAGAGCTAACATCACTAAGCCTCTGTTTAAGCATCTGTACAGTGGAGAGCAAAGGTTACTGAATCACCAGGATCACCGGAGTACTATATAAAATACTAAAGAGCTGTGACTCTGGCACAAACACTGTCATTTCCTGTCCTTGTCATCATTACTCAATGAGTAAAATCAAGGTGAGCTAAAGGAAAGTGTCAAATTTAAAAGGTTTACGTCTAAACATTTTGTGACACAAACCAATTCACAGCCCTCTGAATTTTTTGATGGCTCTCTCCTTGGCAATTTAAAGTGGACTGTTTCTAACTTATGCTGACCAGACATAAGAATCTTCCCCCTCTGTGGCTGCACCCAAGGAAATCCACCCAAAGTGAATGTCTATTAATACAATCAAGAGAAGCATTTCACAACCAGTCAAGAAAACATACTGGAGTTGTTCTGTATCTTGCCACAGACTTCTCCTGTAATGAGAGTCTGTCTTCTTGAATGTCTTTCTAGATATAATTGGGGCCCCCGTTTATTTTCATTTCCCTGATTATTGAAGGCATTGTATTATAAAATACTATAACTGCATAATAGAGGTGTGACCTTATCTGGCAATTATCTAGTCCAAGCTGCATCCTCCCTCACTAACGAACACTTCTTCCTACCTAAAGACTGCCAAGCATGCTCACATATTGATCACCTTCAATCCTAATAACCACTGAAATAGGCAGACAGGTATTATAGTTACCCGCTCCACAGCAGAGATGAGAAAACTGGGACCCGGCTACATTAAGTGACTTGTCCAAAATCACCCAGGGAGTCCATAGAATGATAGACTCCTAAAATGTTAACCCGATTATCTGGTCAAGGTGTGTCAGACATAAATGCATGCAAGGGGCAAACCCTTAACATAAAGGCATGTACCAAGCCTGTAGAGGCATCAGAAGAGAATGTGATTGTATTGTAACAAAGCACAACTGTCTAGTAGCACTGCCTTTTAAGAAACACTTCGGAAAAAAAAAAAAAAAAAAAAAGAAACACTTCGGGAGAAATTTAAAGTTGTTGAACAAACAAAAACCTCTCAGGGCTAGGTATTGTTGAAGGATCTGGAGTTTTGATCTCTGATTTCTTGAACCCTGGTACTCTCTTTTTAGCCCAAGGAGAGGAAACAGTAGGTTCAAGTTCACCCCACCAGCATTAGATACCCCCGAGGCGGGGCTGACAATGGGCCTTCTGCAGCCCAGCCCGGAACCCAAACCACCCTTTTCTCTGCAGACTTAGCTTTTTGCCAGTGGGCCACACACAGCTCAAGGCAGGAAATTCAGATAAAGTTTCAAGCCATTGTTTAGCTGTAAGAAGCATACTTTAGGTACTTTGGCCCCTGTGCCAAAAACCTGTGTACTTTCCATGTGGTTCTACCTCAATGTTGTGGGTAGGTGAATGATGGAGAGAGCATGTTCATGACCTATTACAGCTACTCTGTCTCTCTCTGGCTGGCATACGGAAGTCATCACCCCCAAGGCCCAGCACTGAGACTGAGATGCTTTTAGGAGCAGTTTAACATTTTCTGAATCCTTGCATCAAGTCTTGGAGCCAATGATGGGGAAGGAGAGATGAACATGACTGAGCTCCACATGCCAAGAGCTTACAGCGCTGCTAAAGCAGGAGCTCCCACGTTTTTCCACCAAGTCCTTTAGACAGGCAATTAATTGATATTCATTAGGCTAAAATATTGAAATACAAAGGGATCTATATTATAACTTGGCTTGGACCAATAGTCTTTTCCTAAATAATAATTGCTACGATCCTGGAGAAAACTATATTAGTGATTCATCAAAAGCAGCATGTTTGTGCCTATCAATTTGAGTAGGGTGATGTTCTTTTTTTCTCCCAGAGGTAAATGAAAATGAATTCAATATACAGTCTATGGAGAGTTGTTTGCTGCTGAAACTGTACATAAATCACAACTAGAGCCACTGCAATGTGAGAGGTCCAGCTAGATTAGCCCCTGAGAAGATGAGTGAGGTAGTAGACAAATAGTACTGGATAATATATGATGTCTAAAGTGACAGGCCCCTCTTACTGTACATATACTTCAAAGATCCAGGAACTTGCTCTATCTCACAGTACCTGCAACTTTATGGAACCTGCAAGTATAAAAAACTTGTACTTGCTTTATCTCATTTCCTTCTCATAGATACCATTTTAGCAGGTAGGAGAGTATTATTACTTCCTATTTACAGAAGAAAAAAACTGGCAAGCAAAGAGATTAAGTGACTGGCCTCTGGTAACACATATAATAGGGCTAAAACCTAGAATCCAGAACTTCAAACTTGTGAAGACTACCTACCACAGTGATTCTCTCTGTGTCACATATTTTGAAGGAATAGTGAAGAAATTCAGTAATGTGTCATCAGGCATTTGTATAAGTATGCATTTATTTTTCTCAATTATATATCCTCCCAGAGCGAATTTTCTATTTACTTTCCATGCCCGGACAATTACCAAGTGGTCATTTTAACATGACTTTACAACTTTGCCTGATTCTGTATTCTTATGGTCATGGCTATTTCTGTATTCTATAGGCACGTACTTCAAGAAAAATAATAAGTAATGCAAAACTTATAAGTAGGTCTGTTAATCCTAAACTTACCAACAAATCTCACCTGAGCTTTAAATATGAAATAATTTTAGAGTCAGCCTCAAAATAATTCCCAGTCTAAAATAGCTCTGATATAGTGTCTTAATTCCACTATTAGAAACTAGTTATTTTGAGTACTGTATGGTATTACCAGGGTCCTACTTACAAGCAAATAGCCTATCGTGTTCCAGGCACATGATAACAGAGGGAACTGAAAGGATGAACAAACACATTCGAGCAACAGTGATTCTCACAGTCTAGGAGGACAGCCAGACGTGCAGTGCAGTCAAAGGCAGTGTAACAGGTTGTATAATGAAGCACACACAAGACACTGTGATTGAAGGGACAAGGAGTGAATGACAGCCAGTCAAGGAAGGCTTTCGAGTGGAGGCTGAGACAGATCTTGATGGATGAGTCAGACGGAGAAGTGCATTCCAGAGGAGAGAAGAGCAATCATGAAAGAGAGTACTAATTATAAGAGCCAGATTTGTTCATTATCTACTCTGTCCCATTCATTCAACAAATTGTATTTCAGTATCTTCCAACCTCCAGGTAACAAGCTAACTCTTTATATACATAGACTTGCTCAGTTTTTTCTTACAGCAACCCTTGGGGCTGGCTATTAGCTCCGCGGATAGGAGGTGGAGTCTTGAGAGCTAAAGTCACCTGTCCAGTGTCACAGAGCGAATGGCCGACAGAGCCAGGATTCAGCTCACATCTACTGAGTCTAGAGCCTGGGTTCTAACCAAGCTCTCCTAAGCTCTATGCTGTGATGGACACAAAGGATGAGCAGGAAATCCAGGCTGGAGTCACACTGGAAAGGAGTTTGTTATAATTCAAAAACAACATAAAATTAGCTCTTCCAGCATTTTATGCAGGAAGAATCAACGTAAGTGACAACACTGTGAACAGCGGATTGCAGGGGAGATGCTGAGGTAAGAACTGGGATCTGGGGGAAAAAAATTCTCCACCTTCTCTAGAGCCAGCACAGCTTATAGACTGTGCTGTCAGGGTAGTCGTTATGGGCAGGAGTGACAAACACGAGGACAAGCTGAGTCATTTCCCATTAAGACGCCAGCTACAAAGCAAATGGCCTGCCAGAGAAGCAAAAGTATTCATTGGGCATTTAGCGCAAATGATGGAACACTAATTAATAACTGCAGCTGACAGGAAGCAGTGATTGTTTGCTTTCCTTATAGATTTCTTCCCTTCACTTTCATTTGCTTTAATGTTCAAAGCTTTGTTTGATGTGAATTTCACGCTTCCTTTTCTCATTCAGTTAATTCTTTGAGTATTTTATACTGTATCCTTTTGTGTATGTCTGTATGATTTTTTCCCTCTTGCATTCCTGATGTTGTATTTAGGGTCCTGAAAGTCTGAGATTTCTTACAACTTTTAGTTTTGAAAACCAAATGAAGTACTTCAAAGAGGCGGGTGAACTTCAAGGTGAAGGTTAGGAAGTGCATTTCATCTCTGGCAATAACTTTGAAGGCAGGGACCACAGGTCAGCTTGAAGAAATCAACATCACGGGGATGTGTACACATTAAAAGAAGAAAGTGAACCAACAGAAAAAATAAAGGCAGCCCAAAAAATCCCAAGAAGATTATCTAAAATATATTATTATGAAGTCATAGGGAAGACTTTTGAATTCAGTGACAGAAAGGGGTAAAAAGTGAAAGGTAAATTCTAAAAATTAAGTAAGGTGTAATTTGGGGAAAAAAAAAAACTTGTTTATAATCAAGTTTGACCAAGATGTGCTGTGAATGTTAGGTTACCTATTTTATCTTAAATTGAAAAAGCTGATCAGAATTCTAGTGGTAGGAGGAATTTTTTTTTTTTTTAAGGAAAGCAACTGGCACACAGGAGGGCAGAATGATCAAGTATTAATACTTTTTTAAGGGTAACACTTTTATACAAATTGGTCTGTTTCTCCAACTATTTTCACAGCTTTGGGGGAGGGGGGAATCTTAATCAAACACCCAATTCAAATACCCCCAAATGATTATCTTTTATCTTCCTCCTCTATATTTTGGGATCATGCATTTTTATATGCTATTTTCTGCATATATATATATATATATATATATATATATATATATATATATATATATATACTTATAAAAAATATACAGAATCTTTTCAATCTGGATAGATAATAGATAATTATATATATATTATATATATGTAATACATATATAACATCTTTTTAAGAGGAGCAGTGATTATATCGTGCCCACCTCTGCGTCCTTCCTATACTGAGACATGATGTGAGAGAGGAGGAGAAGGTCACCAGCATAAGTGAAGGATTAGTGGGCAGTCAACACCCAGGGAACCAGGTGGACACCTGAACTTTTGCTCAGTCTGCAGTGCTTTGTTTTCGGCCAATGGGACAGCTTTTCACTTGACTAATGATTCCCAACGACAAGACAAGCTAGATATGGATCTATACTGAGTGAGGAGTCCTAGCCCTTTATCCGGAACTGTCCTATAATCTTGTGACATAGTTCTGAGAGGTTTCCAATGGTCACTGATTCCAAGTTAGCGACTACCCTGATGACGCTAAGTGGCGTCTGCAATGACCACTGTCTCCAGAGACAAAACCTTTAAAGTGTAAATTACACGTAAAAGGCCAAATAAAATAAGGGAGTAGAAAAGAGAAATAAAACTGCCTTCGTGAAGATGAGGGGAAGGGACGTCCCCAGACAATGGCTCAGGTGCCCCTAGAAAAGATAGAAACTTTTTTATGTACTCCCCATCCCTTCTCTGCTATAGCAAAAAACGAAATAAAACTAATTAAAACAACAAAAAAACTACAAAGGATGGATGGCAGTTGATTTTACTTACTGAGTAAGGTCTCTGTGTGTATAGGGAAGACACAGTTCTGATGGCTAATTTCAAACCTTATTTAAAATCCACGTCAACAGGAGGGAGATATTGAGAGAGCCAGGCCCCTTGTTCTGTACTTTGCCATGGATACGTTTGCCCCACTTGTGGGATCAATGCAACAACTTACAAGCAGCGACTGTTAAGTTCCTTTGAGACTCAATTCTGATGATCCCTCCACCACATTTCTTTTTGTCTGTCAAGGGTGGTTGTTAGCTTTTGTATTTGTGTTCCAATCTTGATCTGAATCCATAATTCTCCCCCTCCTCTCCCTTGCTTTCGCGCGTCTCTTATTCCTCCAACGCTGCGTTCCAGCGTGAACCAGCCTTCGTGCCTTGGTCTCTGGCCAGTTCCTTCGTGCCTTGGTCTCTGGCCAGTTCCTTCCTGCCTTCGCTATGGCCCTTGTTCAAACTGCCCCTTTCAGATCCTCGTGGCTGGATCTTGGTCTTGTCAGGCTAACTCCTCTAAGCTCTCAATGGCTTGTGTAAACAGGAGACTCTGCTATAAAATACTGACCTTTTTCTCGCTCTAAACCTCTGCATAAAGAGCCAGGCTGTGCTTTCCCAAACTGCCAGATGTCAGTTCCTGGACCCTGGACAGAGCTTGGGCAGTCAAAGCCTGCTTTTCCATCTGGCTTCCTTCCTGCCCAGAGCTCCTCTCAAGAAACATGGCACACCCAGAGTTCTCAGTTCTCCAATTCTGGCTCTCCTCGACTTGCCGGATTCTACCACCATCCAATTTCTCTTCGGAATCAGTGGAGATGAGAGCAAGAGTGGAGATCAGAGTATTATCATGAATCAAACTTAGATTTATGCAGTACTTCTGAATTATCCTTTCTGCTTATGCCTCTGTGCTATTAGCTAAGTGATTCTCTGGACCATTCCATCCACAATTTTATTTTCCCACTCAGCAAGGGAATGGTTATGCACTGACATGACTCAGAGCCTGAACTGGCCCGTTCTCATGAGTGAGGTCCTCCAAGCCTTCTGGACTGGACTTCTGAGTCCAGACACAAACGGCAACCACTCCGGTGATTGATCTCCCTCTAGTTTAGGTTTCTTACTTATTAACACCAGCAGTTGGCATGGAGCTACAGACCTGCATTGGTTTTCATGATTAGGGCCCATGGTGGTGAGGAGGCTGAAATGAGAATTCATACACCTGCTCTGGTTCTGCCACCTGCTAGTTAAGGATCTGGGGCAAGTCCTCTGAACACTGAATCACAGTTTCCTTGTGTCTTAACAAAAAGGGAATTAAACTAGGCTACCTCTAGAACGCTTTAATTCCGTAATATGAAAAAGAAGTATTTGATCCACATAACATAGCCCTCTATTTGTCTTCACAGATGAAATCACAAGTTTGTTACCCAGATAAATGATGTTTACAGCTGTGATTTATTTCATATGCTCATACATAGAAAATAATCCCCTCAAAATCTCTTAAAAGATCGTATTTAATTCCCGTGGTGACTTGGAACCTTTATACTTCTAAAATTTAATTCATATCTAAAACATTCATAAATCAACCAAGGCACCTGAATTTAAGAATCAACCTTTTCTTTTTTTTTTCCTTAAACAGAGACCGGAGAGCACAAAACTGCCATTTTAAGGTATAGTCACAGTGTACAATAGCATGCTAATGTTTCAAGCTAAAAAGCTCATTTGTATGTACTAATTAGTGTAATTATTTTAAAATTATTTAAAAGCATTTAATCTTCAGCAAAAGAGTTTCTCAAAAGGGAACAAAAAAAAAAATGATGCCAAAAAATATTGCCAACAAGTGCTACCTTCTTATTTCTGTTGACATGTATATATACTGAGTAATTTGTTCAATATGTAGTCATTGAAGACCTGCTCCAGGTGAGGTGCTGCACGTTACAGTGAAGGGAGCTGTAGCAGCAAGTAGAAGTGAGTTCTTTATAGCTTAGTGGGGAAGTTCAGGTGTCTAAGTTATATAATACCAGGTAGACAGTAATGCATTCTTAGGTAAAGAGGCTCTTTCCTGTTTCATGTTTATTTCTTTGGTATTTTTATACAGTTTTGTTTTTCCTAGTTCTTTTACTAAACTGCCGCTTCTCAGGCCTCAGGTGTGAATACAGTAGCTTTATCTTTGGCTTATAAACCCATCATTCATGTAACAGATACAAACAGGTACCATAGATCATAGCTGCTGATGCATATATAATCAAAAGTGTCGCTTCGTGTGACCTGCTCCCTGCATGAAATGGCAAGACAAGTGCTATGCCTACCCTTCAGAGTTCTCTATCAATTATCAAGAATCAAGTAGTACTTTATGGCTGGGCCTGAAGAATTAACCCTTGAAAGATTGAGGGAACATTCTTATTTTGATTATCAAACAAACATATGCACAAAAAATTTTCTTTTACTTAGGGTTTCCATCAGTTGAACAGAGAACCTAATGACAGACCTGAAAAGAAATGAGAAAGAGGAACTAGATAAAGTGAAACCTGACCATCTCAAAGCTTATTCTGAACTAAAAACTCAAGAAGCAGGGGCCCTGTTGAAACGTGGTGATGATATCAGAGAGACACAATGGTTAACCAGGCCGTCACGACTGAGGAGCGCCAGACTCACACCTGGAGAACAAGGAGTGAGGAGGTGATGAGGCAGGCATAGGACGTGGCCAAGAACAGAAGCGGAAGTTTTATTAATATCCTGTTAACTTATGAGCCTCCCCCTAAAGAATCCAGGTACCCCCACTAGCTCTTGATCTTGGCTTCTAGAAATGACTCTGATAGGGCAAGCACCAATGGCTACTAAGAAAGACATGAAAAATGTCACCACTACGCCAATAGATTATACAGAATAATTCCTGAAATTTCTGAATTCACATAGAGTCAGGCTTGCCAACTTTTACAAGGGTGACTTTCATTTCAAGGATGCATTTTGCTAGGCTATCCCGAAGCTCTACCACTGGATTTTGCAGTTTGTACTTCAAGGCAACGGAACTTAATGCATTGTAATCTCGAGCATCCA
Organism: Eschrichtius robustus; assembly: GCF_028021215.1. Classification (NCBI taxonomy): domain Eukaryota; kingdom Metazoa; phylum Chordata; class Mammalia; order Artiodactyla; family Eschrichtiidae; genus Eschrichtius; species Eschrichtius robustus. The sequence goes on along the minus strand of NC_090831.1, from coordinate 121,289,144 downwards.
CAATTTGGACATTCAATGGCTTCTCGATTTACTTAGAATAAATTCTTAATTTAGCGTGACATGCATGAATCTGTAAGATAATGGCCCTGATTCTCTCCCCAGCCTCAGCTTGCGCCACTTTTTCCCTTACTTATTCTGCTCTGGCCATCTGAACATTTATGATTCTTCTATTGCATCAAACTCTTTCCAGGCTCTCGGCCTTCCCTCCTCCTGAAATTGATTTTCCTATAACAAACCATCTAGATAATCCCACTCGTTCTTCAGATTTCAAAACTTGCCCAGATGGCCTTTCCCTGGCCGCCCAGGCTGAGAAAATCCTCCATGGACCTCATTCTTTTCCTTCATCTCACTTACTTATTACAATTAGTCATTTGTATTTATTTAATTGCTTAATGCCTGCCTTAATCACTATGCTACATACCTGAGGGCAGGTGCCATTTCTGTTCCGGTCACCAGTGTATCACCAGCACCCATAGAGTACATGAAACACAGCAGGTACAACACAAAGGTGACTTCACATCCATTCCCCTAACACAGTGGCTCTCAGCGCAGGGAGATTTGGCTCCTTGGGGAAGATTTGGCGATATTTAGAAATATTCTTGGTTGTTGTCACCAGTAGGGTTGTAACTGGCATCCAGAGGCTAGGGGTGTTGCTAGTCATTCTACAATGCACAAGACAACCACCGCAACAAAGAACTATCTGCCCCAAATGCCAAGTGTTTCTCTGTCCTATCTAAATGGATTATGTTAGTTAATATACTGAGACTGAGTATAGTCAACACCTCACCCTAAAAGTTTTTTAGCCCAAATCTGTTATTGAAGCATTACCACAAGGGTTATGTTTGAGCATCTTAAAATCATGAGACGACCAAGGGAACAAGGGCCCTTCCCAATCAAATAATCAAATCCTTGCTGTTGAGAGGCCCCTCCTCTCAGCTCAGTGGACAGCAGCTGACTATTTTTATGAGAAAATTTCAGCATTTTATATCCCAGAAGTTTTAGGGATCTGATCACCTAGGTAGAACGGCGTGCCCTTTTATTTTTTTAAATGAATTAATTTATTTATTTTTGGCTTCATTGGGTCTTCGTTGCTGCGTGCAGGCTTTCTCTAGTTGCGGCCAGTGGGGGCTACTCTTCGTTGCATTGCGTGGGCTTCTCATTGCGGTGGCTTCTCTTGTTGTGGAGCATGGGCTGTAGGCGCGCGGGCTTCAGTAGTTGTGGCACGTGGGGTCAGTAGTTGTGGTGCACGGGCTTAGCTGCTCCACGGCATGTGAGAGCTTCCTGGACAAGGGCTTGAACCCACGTTCCCTGCAATGGCAGGCGGATTCTTAACCACTGCGCCACCAGGGAGGTCCCAAGAAGTGCCCTTTTAAAGAAAGGTTGCCAGGAAAGGAGCTTTTGGTGACATTTCTCCCCCACTCTCAGAGTCCATATTTATGCTTGGGTTTCACTTACCTTGAGTCAACAGACAATACCTAGATAGGGTTCGAGGGTGTTTCTAGCCTAATATCCTAATAAAGAACCAGACTGAATTTCCACCTTGTCAGTTACTCAAAGTTCCCTGACTGCCCTTGACTGTTTTCCACACACCTGACATATGTAGGATGCAGGGAATATTTGACACCAACTAACCGTACATTAGTTTCGTGTTCAGGGGTCCCCAACCCCCGGGCCACGGACAGGTACCGGTCCGTGTCCTATTAGGAACCGGGCCACACAGCAGGAGCGGAGCGGCGAGTGAGTGAAGCTTCATCTACCGCTCCCCATCGCTCACATTACTGCCTAAATCATCTCCCCCACCCCGTCCGTGGAAAAACTGCATTCCATGAAACTGGTCCCTGGTGCCAAATAGGTTGGGGACTGCTGCTCTAGCTTATTTGGCAAACACAGGACCCAGTTTACGTTTAAGTATACCCTATTTGTAAGAGTCTGATAATAACATGGACTTAGGATCTCTCTATTAATTATAATCTGACCTTGAACAGGTCACTCAGTCTATCACTATAACAGCTTCTTCATCTGTCAAATGATGAGTTCTAAGATTCCCTCTAAATTCACAATTCTATATAATAAATTAGTATCTGCATTTATCAGATTTCCATCCCAAATCATGTCATCTAAAACATTTTTTATTCCCCTGCCCCATATATCATTACTAGAATATAATATAACGTAATTTCTGGGAATGGGCAGTGAGGCTAAGCTTACAATGCATGTGGCACCCTGGAGACTGCTGACATAATTAAGTAATTTTTTACAGTGAGCGGAAATGGCATACTTTAAAATTGACCATGTGTGTCAAGGCAAAAATATTCTGTCTCCATGCTTGCAGGGTATAAAATGTATTTACTATTTGACATTGTTTCCTTCTCTTTAGAGCTCCAACTTTTTGTATCAATTAATTTCTTCAAAGGCAATTTTGAAATATGATTCACCTAACAATCAAAATGGATGGACATATGACCTATAGAAGTCTCTTACTTAAAATATTTGAAGATGAAATGAAAGAAAGCACTGATGGAGGGAGTGGATCAGAGTAGAAAATAAAAATAATGAGAGACTTGGAGCAAAGAAGGGAGAGAGAAATTGAAAGACAAATAGAACAAGACGAGAAGTAAAGTAAATACAAGGAAAAAAAACTGATAAAGATGAGTTTGCAGCCTATTTAAGACCACAGATATTTGTTTTGTTGGACCTTAAGGATGACAGAGTTACTAGTTCTAAAAATAGTTTACTTGGTTTGATTTCTGCCTTCTTTGTAGACATAACCAAATGAAGCAGTCATGCCATGAGGCTACTATGCTTAACCAGCCCTCCTGGAATTCCTTCCAGAGAAATGTCTGTTGCCTCTGTTTCACTTTGTTGAAGCCATGTGGCTTATTTCAGTTTAGGATGTTGATTTGTCAGTAGAGCTGAAAATAATAATGTTATTGAAGTTCCTATTAATTGACTAAATGTTAGTGCACAATAGGTCCAGGATATCTTACAAGCAGAGATACATCTGCTGACTCTGCTTCCTCTCCAGTAACAATAATGAATTCAGAATTTATTGGAAGGATAACTTGCTTTGTGAGAAAAAAAAAAATCTTTGTTTTTAAAGATTCCCTTGAAGATTTGTTTCACATAAAAACAGACACTATCAGTATGATGTAAGAGCAACAGCAAAGCTTTCCTGGGGTATGTTAGCAACGTGGTCAATGCATATATTACTTGCATGGAAGTAAATCTGTCTTAATTTTGAAGTTTTCAGTATTGTCTACATACAATGCTTAGTATGTTCAAGGACGTTAAAAACAGGCATCTGAAAATTAAAATGGAAGACATGCAAAACCATTATTTGTTAAAATACAAATTCTGACACTATTAATACTCATTCAGAAATGGGAGACTCTGGGTAAATGGGTTACCAGATGACTAAAGTTCAAAAATATATGGTGGTGCTGTCCACTGAAGTACCTTAGGCATGTGAAGAGTTTAATATAAATTTACGATAATGAAAAATTAAATGAAATTTAAAAATCAGACCCTTGTCACATTAGTCAAATTTCTAGCTCTCAATTGCCACAAGTGGCTATTGGCAATTATACTGGATAAAGCAGATATAGAACGTTTCTACCACTGCAGAGATTCTATTGGACAGCTCTGATTTAGAGTATAGAAAAATCTTTCTCAATAGAACTCTTTCTAAATAAGTTTGCAATGCTCTGCCCTTCTAACAGAATAAGATTAATAGACATTTCCTGATTTATGTTCATCTATTTTGATACAATGCTTCAGAGGTAGTAAAGTGCACAGATGTAGGAATAAGTGGATACCAACTTGAATGGTTTCTCTAGAACTTGCATTCAAGAAAAATTATTTAATATCAATTAGAGTCTGTGTTGTTGTTTCACAATGAAAAAGAAAAAGATTTGCCTTACTTGCTTTCAAAGAGAATACAACATAGCTACTTTTCTTCAAAATTAAATATGTAATAAAAAGCAAATCTTCCTCAAAATGATTAATTCACTCTTCAGCAAAGCTCATCCTTCTCCCTGTTTCTTGTTGTCACTTTGTTGAGACAAGAATTTCAACTCAAATATTACTTTTTTCATCACTTTCCAGGTGGGTCACACGTATATCTTGTATTTTTTCCACTCACGTTCACTGGATTGCCTGCTGATTGGATATGAGAGGCCATCTCTTTTATGTTTGTAAGACTTGGTGGAAAGAGTATTTTGGGGATGGGTTACTTTAAAACCTATGAACTTCTCAACTTCAGAATAAATCTGCCAATAGGATACCAGAGTATATATCATCCTATTAGTTCTACTTCAGAAACAATTCTACATATATGCAATATTTTAAAATCATACTTAATGATATCATTTGTATCCAAATGACTACAGGATTGAAATTAAAGGTATTAAACTCTAAATAGCACCTATAGGTTAGGTGTCTATAGGTTAAATCATTAAAATAATTTTTAAAGATGGGAAGGAAGTTTCTTGACATCATACATCACAGTCTGCTTCTTCCACAATTTAAAGGATGATATTCCAAATATTTGACAACCAGTACAGCATGGACACTGGCCCAGCATGACAAACATGAGAGTAGGGTGGTGGCAGTACTGTGACCGTTAAGTGCTACCCGCAGCTTCAAATAGGCCAGGCGCTTTGAGGAGACCTCCACGGATGGCTAAGCGGCAAGGAGCATCTGGGGGACTAGGGTTAGTGGCTTCACCAAACAGTGAGAAAAATATTTAAGTAATGAATAGAGATCTCCTGAAGCATACCAGCTATCAGTCCTGTACAACTGCCTAGCTAAAGAATAACTCTGCTGCCATCAGATAAGCCCCTGGCCTTATTTATTTTTTCCTCTAAAGAACAAAATGGTGATAAAATGGCTTAGGAAAAAAAAGTCCTTGTTTAATCTACATTTTTTTTTTCCCCCCAGAGCCTTGACTCCCTATTATTCAGGTAAATGATACTAAGTAGAACCTAAGCAATTTTTTGTGCATATCCTTTTTGGATTTTGCACTGCCCACGGATTCCTTTGATAAGGCCAGTATAATTTTAGGTATGCTTCCTAATTTTCCTTAGAGGATATTGTGATCCTTATCGTTGGCTGGCTTGCAAGCATATGTTCAGTGTGCAGTATTTGATGGATTGTATCTTAGTTTTGCATTGTGCTACAGGAATCCCCCCCATGGACTGCAGACTCTGTGGGTGTTCATTTATGGTGATCTACCTGCATGCAGAGCTAACTAACGAGATTTCGAGATAAACAAAGACTGATATTTTATAGTTTCTTTTCTATAGGAACACATAGCTATTGCAATCAAAGATGCATTAAAAAGATACAAATATGTAAATACGTCTTTGACCTCTTATTCTTTAAAACCTTCCTTTGAATGCCTGGCACAATATAGTTTTACTGCCGAGAGAGGTGAATTTTTCATTGTCAGATGGAATTTTTATAAACATATAGGTACTATGTCTTTATGTACCACTGGGCTTCCCGAAAGCAGACTCTCAGAAAACTGAAGTGTTATCCAGTTGTTGCAAACTTACTTTAAAAAAAAAAAAGATATTAGTTTGGTCAGACATGTAAAGTGCTTGGAAATCATTAATCTAGTCCTCACAAGAAAAAAACTGAACAAACAAAAAATCAGTAATGCTTCTTAGCTTAATCAGAGAATTGAGGTCACCAGGCAAAGCAGAGAGAGGCAAATGTAGAGAATCACAGCATACGGGGAATAGAAATCACTGCTGGAGCCAGCAACAGGTAGGAGAACATAAAGAGTAATTGACTAATTACTGGAGACAGAGTGTGGACTAGCTTCAGAGACAAAAATCCTTGGGGGCCCAGCCTTGGGAGGAGGCACCCACACTTCCATGAGATTTACCTCTGGGAGGACCACCAGGTTTTCAGAATAAAGGTGGGATAAAATCCTTGTGCTTCCAGCAGGGGAAAAGGAAAAGTAAAAATTTTGAAAAACCAGAACATTATGTACTCCTTAAAATAGGCCTAGCCTAGACTTACTTGGCCCTAACAGACTGGGGTTTGACTAGAGTCAAACCAATCTTGGCGAAGAGCAATGCCCAAGTCCAGCCTCCTCTGGTCTTCCACATGGTGGAAGAGAAATTACCATTTTCAGCCACCTCTGGTCTTCCTGTATCACATAAGGGGGAAAAAGTACTTGTGAAGGTCACATACCAGGTGCTCAAGCTCACTAAAAGACTGAGGCCTAATCACTGGACTACAGAATGCTTGCTCTCCACTTAGACCTAACTACACATCAACAGAACCACTGTATAATCATGGGAATACAACAGAAAGATCTGCCCATCTCAGATTAAACAACATGCTACGAATAACCAATGGGTCAAAGAAAAAAATCAAAAGGTAAATAAAAATAAACTTGAGACAAATGAAAATGAAAATATAACATATCAAAACTTATGGGATACAGCAAAAGCAGTTCAAAGAAGAAAATCCATTGCAATAAATGACTACATTAAGTAAAAAGAAAGGGCTGAAAGGAACATCCTAACTTTATACTTCAAGGGACTAGAAAAAGAAAAATAATCTAAGCCTAAAGTAGCAGGAGGAAGGAAATAACAAGCATTAGAGTGAAATAAATGAGATAGAGCATAAAAAGACAATTTAAAAGATCAATGAAATTGAGAGCTGTTTTTTTGAAAAGATAAAATAGAGAAACCTTTAGCTGGACTTACCAAAAAACAACAACAACAAAAAAAGACAAAATTATAATTATAAGTGAAAGAGGAGACCTTACAGCTGATATCAGACAAATACAAAGGAGCATAAAAGACTACTATGAACAATTACATGCCAACAAATTGAATAACCCAGAAAAAATGGACAAATTTCTAGAAATATACAACCTATCATGAAGAAAATGAAAATCTGAACAGACCTATTACTAATAAGGAGAATGAATCATTAATCAAAGACCTTGCAACAAAGAAAAGCCCAGGACCATATGGATTCACAGGTGAGTACTACCAAACATTGAAAAAAAGAATTAATACCAATCCTCTTAAAATCTCCAAAATCTCCCAAAAAACTGAAGAGAATGGAACATTTCAGACTCCTTTCATGAGACGAATATAACCGTAATACCAAAACCAGACCAAGATATTACAAGAAATGAAAATTACTGACCAATACCTCTCATGAACACAAATGCAAATATCCTCAACAAAATATTAGCAAATACAATCCAGCAGTGTATAAAAAGAATTATACACCATGGCTAGGGGGACTTTATTCCAGTTATGCAGGTTTGGTTCAATACTCAAAAATCAATTAATGTAATCTATCACATCAATGGGCGAAAAAATAAAAATCTTTTATTTATTTATTTATTTTTAATCGAAGTATAGTTGATTTACAATGTTGTGCCAGACTCTGCTGTACAGTAAAGTGACTCAGTTATACACATATATACCTTCTTTTTTTTAATTTTCTTTTCCATTATGGTTTATCCCAGGAGATTGGATCTAGTTCCCTGTGCTATATGGTAGGATCTTGCTGTTTATCCATTCTAAATGTAATAGTTTGCATCATGTAATCATGTCAATAGATAAAGAAAAGACTGAAAAGCCAACACACTTTTATGATAAAAATTCTTAGCAAACATGGCATAGATGGCACCTTCCTCAACTTCATAAAGAATGTCTACAAAAACCTACAGCTAATATCATACTAAATGTCAAGAAACTAAATGCTTTCCCCTTAAGATAGATAGCAAGACAAGGACGTTAACTGTCACCACTCCTATTCAACATTATAAATTGAATGGAACAACTAGCTAATGCAATAAGATAAGGAAATTAAAGTTATACATATTGGGAAGGAAAAATGGAAACTGCCTTTGTATGTAGATGACATGATTGTTCATGTAGAGAATTCCAAAGAATCAACAGCAACAACAACAAACTCCTGGAACAAAAAATGATTACAGTAGGTTGCAGAATTCAAGGTTAATATACGAAAGTTAATTGCTTCCCTATATACCAGCAATGAACAATTAGAATTTGAAATTAAAAACACAAAACAATTTACATTAGCACATGAAAAATAAGGTACTCAGGTAGAAGCCTAGCAAGATACATACAAGATTTATATGAGAAAAATTACAAAATGTTGAAATAAATCAAAGATGAAGCAAATAAATTCAGAGATATTCCATTCTCATGGGTAGGAAGGCTCAGTCCTGTTAGGGTCTTCTTTCTTCTCAATTTGATCTACAGGTTAAACACAATCCCAACCAAAATCCCAGTAAGTTATTGTGTGGATACTGTTACACTGATTCTAAAGTTTATATGGAAAAACAAAAGACCTAGAATGACCAACACAATATTTCTGAAAAAGTTAGAGGACTCACAGTACCTGATTTCAGGACATTATAAAGTTACAGTAATCAAAACAGTGTGGTATTGGTGAACAAGCAAATAGACAAAGAGACCAATGCAACAGAATAGAGAGCCCAGAAATAGACTCGCAAATACAGTCAATTGTTCTCTGACAAAGGAGTAAAAACACGTGAATGAGAAAAGGATAGTCTTTTCAAGAAATGGTGTTGGAATAAGTGGAGATCCATGCAAATCTAGATACTAAAAATGAAATTATTGTTTGTACACTACTCCAACTACTTTCATAGAAAAAGTATTTTCTTTATTCCTTACAAACACTAGCTCTCCTCCTCAGCTCTCTGGGGCACCTGAGTTTTAATTTCATCACTTGTTTTTTTTTTTTTTTTACATTAACACTTACCTTTCTAATTTTCTAATTATTTTCTTAAAGTATCTAATTTTTCCCTAAACTCAAAATATTATTTTCAGCTTCATAAAACCAGGGTATAAATATTCAAACTTCATGTTTACCGATGTCTTTATTCCGGCATTCTTTAATATAGTAACACTACTTTGTAATTTAAAAATGTATTTCATTGCTCAGAATTTTGTTTGATATTAATAAAAACAGTACCATCAGCAACATCATCATTTGATGGATGAGAAAACAGGTGAGAGAGTGGAGGTGACTAGTCAAAGGTCATAATGGTAGAATGGGAACTAAATCTATGATTTCCAATGCCTTTCTCTTTTCTAAGGACCCTGGAGCCTAGGTTAGCTTAGTAATAATTTATACCTTAACCATTTCCAATAAAAAGAACTCACATGCAATGAGAAAATTAAAAGAGGAAAGCTCAAAAATACATATAGAGAATATGAGGAAACAATTCTAATGGATTACAGAAATTGGACTGAATAAATTAGTTCTGTTTGCAGAATTTTTTTGGCAAACAATGCCCAAAAAAAGACAACTAAGCCTGGATGGGAGGGGAGTCTGGGGGAGAATGGATACATGTATATGTATGGCTGAGTCGCTTTGTTGTGCAGCTGAAACTATCACAACATTGTTAATCAACTATACTCCAATATAAAATAAAAAGTTAAAAAAAAAGACAACTAACTCAAAGCACTGGCATAAAAAATATATCAAATTGTAAAAGAAAACAGACTTAATTCCAAGTATAAATTTCTGCGGGCGCTTACTATATTTGGAAGTGATTTATTAGCATTAATTAAACACTATTAAGTCCCTAAAATGTCAAGCACAATGCTACCTTCTTTCATATTATGTAACTCTTTCAGTGATCTCATGAAGTAGGTCTCTGTTTTATAGCTAAAAAGTCTGAGGTTCACAGATGTTAAATGATTTGCTCAAGATCACATGAGTAAACAACAAGACCAGAATTAAAACTCACTTTCCTGATTTCAAGTCCCGAGCTCTTTTACTGTATATTAGAGCTCAATGGAAGGAACATTGGTGAGTATGATGGACAGTGTGTTTCATAGCAGTTTTACACCATAGTGACTGGTTAAATGTAGGGTAAACAAAGGATTACATTTTGATGTTATGGTAGGAAGAGCATCAAGGTGATTAATATTCATATTAATAGTCATAATAGCCATCACTTCCTAGAGTAGCTGTCATATGACTTACACTGCGTTAGGTGATTTAGAGCTTCTATCTCATGTCCCCACCACGACTTTACAATAAAAGCATGATGATCCCATTTTACAAAGGAGAAAACTGATGCTTAGAGTTAACTAGGTGACTTGTCCAAGGTCAGACAGCTCAATGTTTGAACTGAGGTTTGTTCCTTGAGGGTCCACACTCTTCTGGATATATTTTTATTCTTTCTTAACCACAGTCAAAATGGTTGTTTTCATCCTTTCAATTTTCCCTCCTGACAATAGGTTAAAATTGCACATGCAATTAAACATTTCTTCAGTTTGCTAATTGTGTGCCCCATTGCATGTTCTGGCTGAAAGCACCTACAATTAGCCAGTGCTGATTAGAAGCTTATGCAATTTCCTAAAGGATAACTCTTACTAAGCATAAAAGGAGGCCAGCTTTTAAGACGTTGGCCTTTATTGGTATATGTTTTGAAGATTTTTATGTAGGGAAAATGTCAATTCAAATACAACACGAAGGTGCATTTTCTAAATGCATCTTAAATGCTTGCAACTGTGACAGGCCTTGATGTAAATGTTTATCATATGAAAGCATAAACTCTGACAGAAAAGTATTTCTACAAGACAACAGGGAGTGTAGGAGACTAGATAAGACTACTGAGATGACAGTAACTAGAGATGAAAAACACGAAGGTGCCCGTTGTCTGCAGGAACCTGAAAAACACATTCCTTCTTTTCTGGTTACGATGTCATCTCTGACCAGTTTTAAGGCATTTTAAAGTCAGTGATTCTGTGCATCCTGAGATGTCTCAGCAGATTAGTAATGGGCTTCAGGACCTTAAACTTCTAGGTCACTGGTTTGAATCCAACCCAAGTCATTACCATTTAAAGGTCATCCATTGTTAAGGTAGTCACTGAAAATTGATTTGCCCATTTAATACATCTCTGAATACTGTTGAATTTACACATTAAATCCTTGTACTCATGCCAAGGTGACCACTGCCTGATAACGTGGATTTGAGATGAGCCTGAGTGAAAAACGTGGAAGGGGTAACTTGAGGGCGTAGATAGTAGGGGTAGAATTCACTGAAGTGACTAACGTTCTAACATTCGGGAAAAAATATTGGGTACGTACAGAGCGTCCTCTCCTATCTTCTGGTTGAAAAGAAAAAATACACGTTTTTCTCAGTGAACGAATTGCTTAGAGAAAAGAAACAAACACAAATTACTACTTTTATCTTTATCATTATTTCTCAATATTTTCTTAAAGAAGCTTAATACCCAGTGGAAATATTAAGAAAGTTGAGAAACCTGCTTTGTTAAAGTGGTTATCAACTGCATGTAATTAAGAAGTTGTACATAGGGATATGCATCACATATCATGTAGGTATTAATTTGGAGTAAGATTCCAAGACAAATTAAAATTAGGAATGAGTGCATTGTGCATTTTCCGAAATCACAGCAGAATCACAAGATGGTGAATTTGTGAGGAATCATTCATTTAGGAATTGTTCCTGTGACAGTTTTCAAGATTATTTGAAAAATTTTTCTACAAGTTTTTAATCAGGAGGACAAATGCAATGTACTATTTGCTTCACAAACTAAATTTCATTTTCTCCTTTATACCCAAAATAAACTGGCTCAGAGATTAGAAAAAGAAAAAAGAAGGCCTTTAAAAAAGTCAGTCATGATGCATTTCCCTTTCCTTAATAATACATGGGAGCATAAGAAAACATTAACTTGTTCCATAAAACTGCTTTTTACACAATTACACAATTTTTGGCAAATGCTGCAATCACTTTCTCTCGGTTAAGAGCAGATTCTTTCTTCAAGAAGCATCAAGAAACTTGCAAATGAGGACATTAAAAAGCCTGGAAACTTTTTAGTGATACAAAATATTTATTTCAATCTCTGGTAATTTTAGTTTCCAGACTCTAGAGCAACCAAAACCTATTAATAACCATGTGCTGAAAAGACTTATACTGTATGATAACACTTACACACGGAATCTAAAAAATACAACAAACTAGTGAATATAACAAAAAAGAAGCAGACTCACAGATATAGAGAACAAACCAGTGGTTACCAGTGGGAGAGGGAAGACAGGAGAGGCAATATAGGGGTAGCAGGGATATGTTGTACAATATGGGGAATATAGCCAGTATTTTATAATAACTATAAATGGAGTATAACCTTTAAAAATTATGAATCACTGTATTGTACACCTGTACCATATAATATAGTAATCAACTATACTTCAATTAAAAAATATGATGGTTAAAAAAAAAAAAAGCAACGATAGTAAAAACAGTTCAATAAACAAGACAAAAGACTTATAAATGTTGTAACAAAATGGGCTTAGCCACAAGGCATTCTGAGAGCTCTAAGTGGCCAAAACAGCAGCACAGAGGTCCTTTCCCTGCAGGAACTGAGTAACAGACGCGAGGTGGCTAGACTTTGAAAGACGTGACATGATTGGTGACTGATCTTGATGAGCATCTGTTACTTCTGTATCTATGAACTAAAGAGCTAGCAGCAACGTTTGTACTTTATGCAATTATAGTTCAAATGCCCTGGACCGAAATGTGAACCCAGTTGTTGGGAGACTGGTATTATTTAAAGAGACAGTGGTAAATGAAATTGCTCAGATAGGAATCCCGTTAAGAGAAGACTTCCTGTAATTATGTGAATGACACCGCATTTAGTAAACTCTTATGTGAGGTTATTTGCAAAAAATATCTCCTTAGAGAATAAGAAATTTTAAAAATGTATTATTTCTATCAGCGAATCAAGTTTTGATTAAATTGTGGTTCCTCTTTCTATAGGGATCCTGTCATATGTGGAAACCTGATACTTTAATAACAATTTATTTAGATACCCTGCTCACTCTTTTTAACAAGAGGAAAAAAAAGATACACAATATTTCTGCATGATAAAATGTAGTATATTCACATAAAAAGACTCCAGAAAATAATTCAAAATGTGAAACGCTTTTGATTCCCTGAAGAAACCAAATATAATCTTCCGTGTACCTCACAACTGCGGGTTTTTATCAGATTGTTTTAATAATGGCACCACTCTTCAATTCGTTATATTTCATCAGGCATGCATGGCAGTCAGTATAAAGGAGAAGTTAGACTTTAAAATGAACTGTTCAAATCTTCTGATAATAAAAAAAGAGTGGCAGATATAATTATAAGGCAGCGACAGATACATGAAAGATTCTCACATACGTCGTTGGCCTACTGTTTAGATCTTAAGGAACAAACGTCCCAAGAAAATTCCTTTTTCTCAAAAGAAAACCCATTCATCCATCTTTCTCTTTTTTTCTTTCTTTCTTTTTTTTTTCAGTTTGCCTATGGTTCCTGCCCTTGATGATCTCATGGTCAATTAGTGAGATTTACATTTAAACACATACTTAGAATATAGTATAAAAGTGATAATAAACACACAAAGAATTTCACGGCAACTTGCTGCTTTATAACTCATCTATCTCATTTGGCTTTCAGAAGACAGGGTGGGCATTTGGAGGACCAATCATAAATGAGGGAACTAAGGATCTGCAAAATGGAGTGATTTGCTCAAGGCCACCTGTTCATCAGAGGCCAAGTCAAAAAGTAAACAGTTCACCTTTGACTACAAGTGTGTTTCCAAGGTACTGTTGTGTCTCTTTCCTTCTGATTATAACAGGATTGTCAAGTAAAATTGTAGAGAAAATGTTTTTGAAAATGCCAACATTTACAATTATTTTGATTTTTTGGGAAGCATCCCGTAGGCTATATACAAAAGATAAAGGCAGAAAGTTTTAATAGCTAAATATCTTAGTTTTGCAAGTTATAATTTGCCTACCCATTTTATACATGGGTGCTCTAATCAGCTAATAAGAGTCGTAGTTAACTGATGAAGAGCTTTGATTTCCTTTCTAGGATAATTAGGATAATCATTAATAGTCTCTTCATTTTTATGTCATCCCATGGCAATATTTTCCAGTGGGTTTGTGATACATGATGACACAATAATTGTTACAAAATTCAAAGTAGAACTTGTAGAAGAACAATTCTTTTTTTTTTTTAATTTTTATTTATTTATATTTATTTTTGGCTGTGTTGGGTCTTCGTTTCTGTGCGAGGGCTTTCTCCAGTTGCGGCAAGCGGGGGCCACTCTTAATCGCGGTGCGTGGGCCTCTCACTATCGCGGCCTCTCTTGTTGCGGAGCACAGGCTCCAGACGCGCAGGCTCAGCAGTTGTGGTTCACGGGCCCAGCCGCTCCGCGGCACGTGGGATCCTCCCAGACCAGGGCTCGAACCCGTGTCCCCTGCACTGGCAGGCAGACTCTCAACCGCTGCGCCACCAGGGAAGCCCAGAAGAACAATTCTTATGACTATTGCTGTGTCATGAAATAAGTTCACTCTGATTAATATCATTAAAGTAAGTAGCACAGAAATTAACTGTGATTCGAGTGGTATTTTCAATTGGTGCCTCCCTTATAAATGAATCACTTCATTGCAGAGCTTGTGTCAAAGAAAGTCTGTTTACCACCATGGAATTCCATCTCTACTTTGGGTCAATAATTGTTACAGAATCAACTGTGTCTGTCTTGAGAACTCTTCACCTTCAGCCATTTTTAGACACAGAAATCAAATTTCCGCATGACACCCTCTCAACCATGAAATATAATCCTTAATTGATTGTCATGGAGAAAGTTGGTGTTTAGCCAAGTATAACATAAGAAAACTTGAACACAGACACACACACACACACACACACAGAGACATCCTGCCACCTCTTTCTATGGAAAGTGTTGTTGTTTGATTGCAATAAAATTAAATGAATTTCACTATGAACAACTAAATCTTGCAAAAGCAAATGAAGTTTTTGCTTATTTCTTCTGTCTCCCTTGTCACCCCTCCTTTTTTGCATGATTATCCCCTATGCCTAAACATATTCCCTAAATTTTCAAATTTTCAATGCAAATTTCCATTTTCACTAGCTTTAAAATACCTGAGAAAAGAATCATCCAATACCTTGCTTCTAAAAACCAAACCACGTAATACCTATGCAGCCTAAAACTATCACAAATATATACCCATGTAGTCTAAATTCATGTGTCTGTATCATTTCTGTGAGTACCACCAAACAACTTTTAAGTCTAGTTTACCCCTCATTGCTATGGTGACACGTGACAGAGGGGAACAAAGGCTACTACAAAGGCAATGACAACGATCACAGATAACATTTGTTAGGTGCTTACAATGGCAAGACATTGTCCATGTATTATCTCATTTAAACCTCACAGTGGTCCTATAAGGCTGGTGTTATATTTATTCTGTTTTTGTATACCAGGAAATTGAGGCACAAAGAAATTATCATCTTGCTCCAGGTCACGTATCTGGTAAGTGTCTAAGCAAAGATTTTATTCATGGCAGTTTAACTATAGACCCTGGGCTTTTAACCACCAGTTATTACTTACAGATCTTAAGGACTGTTTTTTGATAGATTGTGTGGCTCTTGCGAGCTAGGCACTGGAGATACTGAGTTCTAGAGTTATTCAGCTGTTGAGAGATAAAAATTTTCTCAGTGAAATGATAAAACTATGATTAAATGACACAATTAGTAACAGTGATCTCTTAGGTAACTCATGTACCTCTCTCAGAGAAAGGATGCTAGTTAGACTTACAAGTTAATGTGCTTTATTGGCAGAATACTTGATTAAATAAGTGTAATCTACATAGTATTTAATTTTTCTAGTACAGCATTGGAACCATGTGGGCAGCAAGGACCATTGGCACCATCTGTCCCTATGTTATGATAAATATTGGCTGAATCTACTCCAAAGCCCCACGAAAAAATACATTGACCACATCCTAAGGTGGTATCTGGAAGCTGTATGTTTCATTATGAAACTTCTAGAGAATTAAAGGAGTCAAGTCATATTTCTCATTATTACATAGTATTTTTAGGCACCTATGTATAGAGGCCAATGTTTTGTTCTAACATACCATCTGAAAAGCAATGTTATAGAAAGTCATCAAGAATGAGGAGAAATAATAATCCCTTAAAACTTGTATTTCAATTTCCTTTTCTACTAAGTCAGTGAACTAGAAAAGGGGGCAGTCTGGCTATATGAATGAAAAGAAGATTCCAAATTAATTGAAGATAATTTAAACTAATATTTTTATAATTTGTGGTTAGTTTTTAATCCCATAAGAAGATAATAAATGCTGTTCTCATGTATAATAACTTTCTTGCACATGACTACCACATTGATCTGGCATTACAGAGAAGGGAATTGTTTTCAAATAATAACATTTTCATAATAACCGATTCTTCCTATTAGGCTAGGTATCAACGTTTATTTTTTAATGGGAATCCTTTAGAAACCAATGATAAGAAATATTCAAATGCATCTGAACATAAAAGAATATATGCAATGTATATTCTTCATAGGTACTTCAATATCTATGAAGTAGTCATAGCACTGATGCAATTCAAACTCTTGGATTTAAAGATTACCTATTCCCCTGTCTTGTAGAAAACAGAGCTCTCCAGCAGAACGTAGGCCCTATGAGAGCAGGATATTAGTCCATATTTTTCCGCAGTGCCTGGCACATATTTAGTGCCCTTTAAATATTTGTTCATAACTTGAGAAATGAATGCAGTGGAATCTGATTGAAATTTCAGAAGTACTCATGGAATCGTGATGTGCTCACCATATGCAATACATACAGGCTCAACCTAGCAGCACTGTTACTCTATTCTTGACTTCAAAGGTGGTTTTGGATTATTTGTTCATTAACATTGCATGGTCACTATTACCTTAAGTGTTATTAAATATTACCTTTCAGTTAAACCAAGTAAAAGAAACATATTTTCTAGTACCAGTTACTACCACTGGGCACCTAATCTGAGGGATTTAGACTGAATGTTTTCCTCTTTAACTTCATTTTCATGTACATGTATTACAAACAATTCTTTTCATTCGACAGATAATTATTTCTAAGCTTAATAGAAAATATACCAGTAAGTGAAATGGATATACACATCTATTAGATGTCAAAAACGTTTTTTTTTCTAATTACACACCCAGAAGTCTTTCTCAAATAGTCTCTTTTACTTTATGACAGAATAATTACTCCTTTTCACATTATTATTCCCACTGAGATTTTTTTTCTTTCAAATGATATTTATCTAGTGCCTATTATGTGCAAAATACTGTTCTGTGTGATAGTAGAAGTGCAGAGATAAATCCAGTGTGGATTATTTCCTCACGATGGTAACACAAGTTATACCTGAGAAAGGCAGTCTTTTTCAGGTTCTTCACCCTTTCACCATTCTGTGATGGAAACCCTATCATTATATAAACATTAAAACTCATCATTTTTCAGTTTATTTGGCCCACACAATTTACCTTTCACAAGTCACATAGGCCACACATGCCACATTATTGAGTAGTACGAGGCTCTACAGTGATTTAAAATGATCAAATAAGTTTTAAAATGGAACGATAACTAGCTTTAACAGATACTGATTTTGATCTCCACTTTACTTTGATATACATATCATTGTAAAAAGTGTTCACTACATACCCCTTGCTAAGTAAACAGGGGTCATAGTTTAATGAAATTCCATGTTCGGTACCGCTTAGCTCTTACTTTGCTCACTGATAACAGCAGTTGTCCTTTGCCCTCAGACTGTTCCACGTGAGTTCTTCAACTGGTTTGTACACTGATCTTCTATTTGGTACATAGTATAGTATCCAGCAACCCCATCCCTGGGAAGCAGAAGGATGGGTCAAGAAGTATACTGAGAGGCTTTGCACCTTTGAAGGTAGGGCCAGCTCACAAATGGTGGATCAAGGTGGGCTGCTCGGAGAGGTAGCACACTGACTGACTTGTTATCTCTGGAGGGCTGGACAGAAAGAAAAGAGACAGGCTTGCCAAAGGAGAGCAAGAAGTCTTGAACTGGAAGGTGGGATAAGGAGCTGGGGCAAATTCCCTGGGTCATATGAAAAGGGTGACTGCTGTGACTATTTAAAGGATGCCGGGGCTTCCCTGGTGGCGCAGGGGTTAAGAATCCGCCTGCCAATGCAGGGGACGTGGGTTCGAGCCCTGGTCCGGGAAGATCCCACATGCCGCGGAGCAACTAAGCCCGTGTGCCACAACTACTGAGCCTGAGCTCTAGAGCCCTCGAGCCATAACTACTGGAGCCCGCATGCCTAGAGCCCGTGCTCCACAACAAGAGAAGCCACTGCAATGAGAAGCCCGCACACCTCAAGGAAGAGTAGCCCCCGCTCACCGCAACTAGAGAAAGCCTGTGCGCTGCAATGAAGACCCGACGCAGCCAAAAATAAATAAAATAAAAATAAATTTATAAAAAAAAAAAAAAAGATGCCAGAGGTCTCAGGTGGAGCGACAGAGTCAAGAAGAGCGCCAATCCTGCAAAGCCACAGAACTATGTTCATATAATCCATCATATGTAGAGCACGTGTCTTGGGAGCATATGTCTTACATAACCCGTATCATGTGCAACAAGTGATACACTTTAATCTCCCATCAATAGGAGAAACATTTCACTCATTATCCTCAGGCATTTTTAAAATTCCTCTAATATGACAGGTGGTGTATGGCTCTTTTAACACACATAAAAAGGCCTAGTATGCTGTAAATGGGAAATAAACTACTTGCATACTTCTTTGTTTTTGTGGTCTGTCTAGAGTAATTCAAATGATGTGAAAAGCAATTAATGTCGTATCTAGTATGACATACCGCAGAAGTTTTATGTGTGTTTTATTGAACTTTGGTTTGAGTTTCACTAGTTCCCAGGGATTCTGAGAGCTTCATGTGTAGTGATGACCACTGTAAATATGAAAAGGGAGACACCTATGGAGGAAATCAAAATTATCTGATAGTTTAATAGATTTTTGAGGATCATTTTAAGGAACAAGGATCCCCCCCCAAATATTTTAGGTTAAAAAATCTTATACATTTATTATAATAAATATTATGTATATTTATTATACACACAGAGTAGAGAGAGATTAATGTGAGGATGAATAGCATAGCTCTTCTGCCATTTTAGTGAATCATTTAATCTCACCAAGATAGAATGTTTTCATAATTGAGATAATAATGTCCACCTATAAATTATCATCAGAATTAAATAATTTAGTTTCTAGAACACAGCTGGCACAAAGATTGCAGTATATCTAGCACAAAGGAGGGTCTTAAAATGTTGGTTCTCTTTTCCTTCTTTACTTATAATCTACTGATTATATACATATGGTGTGTCTGCTCGACAATGCAAAAACCTTTGCCCTGAAATGTCGGTTGACAAAAAACCCTTTTTTTCTGGGCATATTCTGGTTATTGCTATAACTTTTACAGCCCTTTTACATATGAGGGTTATCATTAGACCTTTAACTTAATATTTGTCTGTGGTTTGTGCTGCTTGAAAAAAAGAATTTTTCTCTTCTCTAAGTTTATGTAGTTTGATATTTTTTCACACTATTATGCTTGCAACCCAAGAATAAAGACAACTCATGCCAAATAACTAGAAAAAGTATTAGGTATTAGGTATTAGGTATTAGATCTATAGACTAACATGCAGCCAAGTAATGATGATTTGCTTGTCACCTGTATAATAAGACACTGATAAAACCTGTTAACATGGTCCTTATTATATGTTCCCCAAACTCTTATCTTCTGAGCAGTGTTCAAAGATTAGTCTGACATATCCTTTGCTGGCTGAAAGTTATCATGTTCTTACCCTGGGTTTATCACTCTATAGTGAGAATTTTCTGAATGAGAGAGCTCTTGCCTTTTAAAACAGTATATATATACACACACACACACGCACATATATATATATGTATATATATATATATATATACACACATACATATTCATATATGCATATATATCATCTTTCTGTAGTGAGGAAACTAGGTCAAAACTCTAATTTAAAATTTGATACAGAGAAGTTACAAGATTAATGATATATGTGAAATTCACTTTCTCATTTCACAAGCCGTGATATTTATTGTCTTATTCTGAGTAATGGTTCTGTGACTTAAAATATCAAAGCGATCATACATGGTTGTGTAGCTTATACATGCGTTTTCTGTGTTTTCAACCTGTGAAACTTTGGGTGGTTTTATCTCAAGCATGATGTATTAAAATACTCAGTATTCTGAGATACCATGTGGAATATCTGGATACAGACAATGAACTAGAAACCTAGATATTATAGTGGGAGAGGGAAGGAAACCCTAAGAGCCCCTGGTTTCTAGATATGATGCAATAGCATATGTCTCTATAAGTTTTAGCAAGGCATTTACACTTTTGAAGGCTCCATGTTCTCATATATGAAGCAGAAGTAAGAACAATCTTGCCAACCTAAGATCTAAGTTGAGGGCCAGATGAATAATAGATATGAAAGCACTTTGTAGATGATAACTCAGTATACTCAAAGAAACACTTATTTGTGTGTCTGATATACACTAGGTCCTAAACAGTTAGAAAACGGTCTAAGAGGTCATCAGAGGGATGAGCATATATCCAGCTAAGCTGTGGCAAAAGTTGTGGACCCAAAGGAAGCCCTTGGGAGAGAGCAGGACTTCTTGTGAAGGATGAACAAGTCCATTAGAATGTTAACAAGCAGAGACATGCAGTAACAGAGACGTAGAGAAAGACAGAAAGAAAACCCAACGCACTGAAACCCAACAATCAACCGAGGTTATAAGGCGTCATCTAAGGGCAAAACTCTACGTGAAACGTCCCAACAGAGATTTAAAAAGTTTTGTTCTGTTATTCCAACAACATGTATGTTTCCAAAATAAGCACGGAAATTCATAAAGAACAAAATTGTAAAATGTGGTAAAAGTGCGCTAATAAGTTGTTTAAATACTAAATACTACATGCAGGGAATAAAAAACAAACGTGAAAATTATGAAGTTTTACCAGTTTATGTAATTTTCTGCCTCAACAGACACTGAAGGATTCTGTAAGTTCACTTAACATGAACTTTATTTGTATATTTAATTTAATGCATTTTTACAAATGTTATTTCACATATCAATACTACAACCCGTGACCTTGAGAAATTAATGAAGTAAATTTTTCCTTGGGTTTAAAATAAATCCCAGAAGTAGTTCAAATTATCTACACAAATTAAAGTTCTTCATGCAAAGTGAAAACTGTCTATTTGCATACAGAAAACAATTTTTCTTTGGCCTTAAACTAATATAACTTTATATATGAGGATCAGTGACAATAGCATACCTGAATTCACTAATCTGCATAAGCAATCATTATATGTAAAATAATTTTAGATTAAAAAGACCAAATTTCTGGTAGACTCTAGATACACAGTATATGTCATAAATAAAAGTATGAAATTTGACAGATATCTTATTATTATGATATATGACAGTTTTTTATACTTACAGGTAATACTATTTATACAAGATCTGGGTACACAGTAAATGGGTAGCTTCTTCGAATTTGATAGAAACCTACTGAGATAATGAATCCCACTGTCTCCCTATAGCTCTAATCAATTCACTTCTAACCTGTGTCTTTCTTTCGAGTATGCACTGAGAGGGGGAAAAAAGGCCAATAATTATAATAATTAGTCTAAAATTGTTGTGCAGTTGACATAAATGGCAATAAGCACTGATCATCTCCAACTTGTGGCAAAATTCATGACATTTTGCAATCAACGTTAGTTAACCAGTAACCTGAAGTGTCTTGATTTACGTTCCATAGATGAAGGAAATATAGTGTATCTCTAGAAATAGGTCAGCTGATTGGAAGTACTAACACCCTACACACACACACACACACACACACACACACACACACACACACACGCATACACACACACACAGGGATGGAGGGGACAGAGAGAAAGACAGAGAGAAAGAGAGATTTTAAAAAATAACTTTACAAGGGACGGGTAGAAAAATATTTTTTTCATTGAACATTATTACACTTTGAAAAGAAAGCTACACTGAGGAAGGAGAATGGAGGGAACTCACATGAACAGAGGTCCTAATATTCTTCTGGAACATAGTAGGCTTTTATGTATACAATCTCATAGTAGGAAAAAAACCAAGAGGTATAGGTTCTTCAAGAGGTGTTTTCAACATCTACAGGAAGAATTGTAGGGAGAATGAAAAAGAAACAGCCTGTACCCATTCTTATTCTATTAAACCATATACGCTGCAAAATCACATGTAAATTATAGCTTCCAGGGCATAATGGGCCATTATTTACCTATGTCTAATAGTAACTATGGATTTAGTAACTATTATGCCATTTGTTAACGCTGCTGAATATGGAAAATGGAGGTGTGGAACAAGGCAAGACTGATGCTTGAGGGTGGGGGCAAGGGAACATTTTCTCAAAAACCATGAACAAAATTTTGAGAAGAAAGAACTTTAATAGGGGAGATTACAGTATTCTTCAGGGTCCCTAGGAATAAAACTAAGAATTTAGCACCATTCGATTTCTACTCTATATACACACATAGACAATATATGTTATATATGCATGTTTTAAATATATAAGTATATATATGTGGTATATTTATACACATGAATTTAATAAAAGCAACAGTATTTCAAAACATTAAAAAATTAATTGTAATCTATAAACTTAACTATTTTAGTGAATATCTTCTCTTTCCTCTAATCCCAACTTCCCTAACTCCTCCTCCCCCCACCCCCACCCAATGCACACCTTAACCACACAGAAAGTTCCAAAGTCCTCTGAACATGCCATGAATTTACGTATGTTGGACCCTCTTTTACTTCTCTCCCTTCTCTGCAATACTTAGTCACCTTTCCTGTAAAGCTTTCTGTGAACCCCCCCACCCAGGTCACAATTGATTACCATCATTCTCTGATCCCTTAGCAGCACTCTGTTGACACTGCCACTAGGATTATTTTAGGATATTCAAAGGTTCTAGCGTTTTGAAATTAGTAGATCTGGCTTCTTAAAGGGCCAGTGTCAAACTCTGATCAACAGTTCTTCATATTCACCTCACTAGCTTTCCCATGAGGTCCCACAATCAATCCATATGAATCCCATCCATCTTCCAACACCTTCATCCAATTTCTTCAGAATAAATAATACATATAGGACAACCCATGTAAAAATGCCTTTGTTTGCCTCATGAACATTGTCTTTACAGCATGTCCCTGGTCAATATAACCACAGTTGATGTGACTTTGCTACATTTTGCTTTATTGCCATTTGTGCACTACATAAGGGAAAATAGATGGTGTCAATAAATTATAATCTGACTTACAGGAACACACAGAAAACTGTACTCCATAAAGTCAATTTGCGCAAATGCTATGTTATGACAGTGGTATTGAACGTTTTGTATTTTCCCATAAAATGGACTAAGAATAGTGCAGGTGAAAGATTAAAATAGCTTCTAAGAACACAAATAAGAGAAGGATTAAGAAAAGCCATAGCTTCCTTCTTTTCTCTCAAGAGTTCTTCAGTTGCTGTGATCAATATTACAAAGGTTTTCCATTTTGCTTCAACACTCCCCTCTACTAAGCTGTTAAGAAAGAATAAGTATAGAAGCTGACAGTTAACGTATTGACATAGCCTAGAAAACAGAATTTAGCATTTAGTTTTTGTTTGGGGTAATGTTTTCTTTTTGTTGTTTGGGTTTTTTTTAATTTGTTCTTCTTTATTTTCATCTGCATGCATAATATATGATTATACAATTCAGACAGCCTGGGTTTGAATCTTAACTCTATGGCTCACAAACTGACTACCTCTACAAAAATTACTTGATCTCTTTGTGCCTCTGTTTCTCAGCTATAAAATGGTCATAATAATGATACCTACCTCAAAGGAACAAGGTATGCATATTTAATGATTTAATTATGACAATTAAATCTATTAATATTGGGAAGTGCTTCTTATAATGGTATCTGACACATAACATAATAGGTGCTACATATGTGTTTTAAAAATAAAACTATAAATGTATCATGATATAATTTCTCTTTACAACTAAAAAACTGGAACATATTCCTTAGATGTTATTATTACTACTATTATTATTAATTTGTATTGCAAGGCAAAAAGCCCTTTAAAATGTCTTAGAATTAATTTGGAATATAAACAAGTATAAAGCTTTAAATAGGAAAATCCAACCAACTTATATAAATTAATGTTACTGCTTTGTTTGGGAACACAGGCAAAAAAAGGAGAGAAGGAAGAATGGAAAGAGAGATTGACCAAGAGAGAAAAAAGGAAGGGAAAAGGCAGAATGACAGAGAGAAGGAAGGCCTGAAGAACGGAAGGTAGGAAGGCTGGCAGACAGAAAGGAAGACTTTAATATACCTGAAGAAAATATAATCCTGAAAAGTTGACATAATAATCAAAATACCTAAGCTGACATAACTTTTATGAGTGTTAGAAGGGCTTTTTGAAAAACTAATTTACAACCTGAAGACACATTAGTTATTATGAGTAGTACCATACAACTTCAAATTATTTCACCTACTTTACCTGTCCATTAACTTTTCAATACTTAATTAGCCTACTTTAAAACATTTCATATTAATTTTGTCCAAAATTAAAAGGAGAAAAGGAAATTGAGGATGTGTTAATGTTTTTTATAATGTTTGAATTAAATTAATTAGACATTTTCATAAACCTTTTATGCAAAGTTTGCTTTCTTTGTATAAGCATTAATTTGTAACTTTCTAATATAAATTACCCTAATTGAACCTAATATGTTCTACTGAGTATTGTGGAATTATTCCTTACTAAATTATATATGCAAATTTTCAACAGTGTAAATTGAGTTATTTCTAAGCTACATTAAAACTAAAAGCAATTATTTTGCATTTGTTTGTTTTTTTATATTTGAATACTTCTTGGTTTGCTTTAAAACATTACACTTGAAAATTATAAATATTACAATTTAGATAATAAATATGCCACTTATATGTACATAAAGCTATATTCATAAGCATCTTTATAGTCAAATATCTAAACATCCAACAGCAGAAATTCTAGGGCCAATGTACTATATTTTCGACTACACTTCTCAATGAATCTTGTTTGATAATTACACTTAAATTATTAAATTATGTGGAAAACATAACATGATTGATTATATACAAACTGTGTCATGGTATACATTTTATATTTAGTTAGCCTAATAAATGTTTTCCTAAAAATATTATACATTATAGAATATTATATAACACAATATTATAGAAAATATTATAGAACACAGAAAATCAAGAATAAATTTATATTCAACAATAGTTCAAAAAGGATAGAAAATTTTACCGACATAGCGTGACTGAAGTAGTTCAAGCATTAAATTTCCCTTTGAGCTTCCTGGTATCCAAGAGAACTCGCAAAGAGGGTTATGCAAGTCCGTTTGACTTATGAAAGGAAGCATGAATATTGATATGGAAGGCAACTTTTATATCACTGAATTCATAAGAATGAAAAGCATTAAGGACATTATCTCCAACAACAGACATACTTATGGCTCATTTACATAAGAACTTTTGAAAAAGCCAATGCCATAATAAATTGTTACAATTATTTGTGTGGTGAGTTGCACTTACATAATAATAATGGCTAAGTTTATTGAGCTTTTACTATGTGGGCACTCTTGAAACACTTAATATGTATCAGCCTGTTTAAATGCCACAGCAACCGAAAAAAGTAGGTACTATAAGGCATGCATTTATTCAACCATATGTATCGATTACCTATTCTGTTCTAGGCACTTAGAATTCATTAGTAAACAAAACAGCAAAAAGCCTTTCCCACTGTTTTAGATTAAAAAAAACTGAGATTTAAGAGGGTAGGGAATCTAAGGTCACAAAGCAAGTCACCTGGTGGAGCCGCTGTTTGAACCAGGCAGTCTGTTTAGCCTGAGTTCTTACAAATTAGGCCAGACATGCTTCAGATATGTAAATATATGCAAATATATATTAGTAATACATGTTAGGATTTTTGTAAATCCATTTCAAGTGACCAAAAGTCTGAGTTCTCTCTGACCAAATGGGAGGATGTGTTGCCTGTAGGAGAAAAAAGAGAAAGTGGGGAAAGAGCCAGTTTGGGGTGAAAATAACCAATCTCCCCGAAGCCAAAAATATTAATTAATTAATCCCTCAATTTATTTGTCTTTCTCAAACCTCTACTGAGTACCTACACTGTGCTACGTACTGTTACAGACCCTAGAGATCTCTGGATGACTAAGATATGATGTGTTTGTCTTTCAAGAGTCACCGTCTTGCTGGCTACTGGGGTGCTGAGGAAGATTCATTGCTGACAATTCAGTGAAGAAAGTACAACTATGTCCATATGCTCTGAATATTGAGGCATGGAGAGGGGGTGCCTATCCAGCTTGGGGGACAGGACAAGGAAGCAGTCCTGAAAGTTTTAGAGGAAGTTCGTAGTCAAAACATCAAATATCCCAAAATTAAGATGAATGCAGATTAAGGGGAAATTATTTTTTAGAAAGCAAAGGAGAAAGGCAAGCCAATCCTTATTAGATAGGCACAGAGAACAAGAGAAAAACAGATGACAGAGCAGGAGGGAGAGAAGAGAGCAGGGAACGGAGAGAGAACATGAGAGAGACTGACAGACAGAGACAGACAAAACAGAGACAGAGACAGAGAGCGAGACAGAGACACACACACACACACACACACACACAGAGAGAGATAGAGAACTGACTAGATGACTAATGAGAGAGCCTAGAAGAAAACACGGGTGAGAGAATCAGCACTTTTAGCCATTTAAACTGGGATCAATACTGGTTTTACCACCTAGTAGTCTGGGATCTTAAAGAACTTCTTACCTCCTCTCAGCCTTTGTTTTCTTATTTCTAAAACTAGATAAGTAATATCCATCTCAAAACATTGCTGAGAGAGTAAATACGATAATGCTTATGAAATATCTGACACCTAGTTACTCAAATAAATAGGACTTTTCTCCTTTCCACTATATATATTATTTTGGATGAACTCCTTGAGGTCTGGAAAGTGATGGGGTTCCATGAGGACTCACTACCCCTATATTTGACATATCGCATATTTTAAAATAAAGGAACTTGAGAAATGGTAGCTTAAGGAAGAACTTTCTGACCTTCCCCTGGAAGCAGGTCATAAAACCCTCAAATGAAAGGTGCCCTCCCTATACCTAGAGGAAAAGAGCTCCCTTATCTCCAAAGACAAAAGGCTGCTGAGAAGAATCCTAGTGAACCGGCCTTGCTAAGTCTTCCCCAGTTCACTACACCTGGCTCAGACCCTGTGTCTTATCCTATTTTTCCACGACTTTCCATTCTTCATCACACCTAGAATAAAAAGGCTCAGGTGTAACCTCTTCTTTGGGTCTTCAGTTCCTTATGGAGTCTCCCAGGTCATGTAAAACTTAAATACATTTGTATGCTTTTCTCTTGTTAACCTGTCTTTTGGGAAGGAGACCCAGCCAAGAACCTAGAAAAAAATTTTTTTTCCTCCCCTACAAAAGAGCACTAACTTGGACTTTTGAAGATTTTAGAAATTTCCCTTTAAACTAATATCATGTTAGCTTAGTAGTTGTAGTTGGTAATGACTTCATTCATTCATTCTTTCTTTCATTCAGTCTTTCTTTGGTAACTGTTTATTAAACAGTTAGTGTTTGGTGACATTATACTAAATGCCACAGGATCAAATTCAGTGGCTCCTGCCTGAGAGAAATTCGAAGCATTCTCAAAAGTAATTGCAGGGAAACACTCCAGTAGGGAGATGTAAAGAGTGTACCCAGAACACAGAGGCCTGAGTAATTTGATCTGGGCTGTGCTTTGTTATTGTAGCTTGTGTTAGAAATCAGGGCTCCCACAAAACATGAAAGTAACATTTCTCAACTTCATAATTCTTCATTGGCTGAAATGCTTTTTCCTAAATCAAATCTAGTTTGTGGTTCTAATAATGCAATTCTATCAGAGATGATGAATAATTGGCAGGAAAAATTGTACAGGGCAAATCCTTGTAAGAAGTAAGGGGGTTAAAATGTAATTTCTGAGCAGTCTTGTTCCTGAGTTAATTTAGTGTGCCTGAATTTGTGTAACACAACAAACTAGATTGTGTGGGGGGAAGGTTTGTTTCATTCCCCTAGATATTTGACGATTAAGTCTTCTAACTACTACTTGTGCTACTGACAATACTTTTTAGCTACTACTGTCTGGCTTACACGAATTCCATCACATCATTCCTCCTATAACTCAAGAATGCTTTTCTGTAAAACATTTAGACATGATACAATGTACAACAATATACAATACTCTTCCATAGTCATACAAGTTAATAGTATCAATAACCACCAGCTTTTTATTTATAGAGTACCCTGATTATAATAAACTCTTGCTTAACACAAATAAAAAGTAGGAGGGGAAGAGTATAAAGTTCCTTGTTCTATACAACTTGCAGGAAATTAAAAGTGTGTGTGTGTGTGTGTGTGTGTGTGTGTGTGTGTGTGAGTGAGAGAGAGAGAGAGAGAAGCGGGTGCTGTGAATATATCGGGGGAGCCAGATTACTTAGTATTATGATTATATTTATGAAAACATCTCCCCTTTCAGCTGCTTCACTTTGCTTCCATCTCTACAAAGAGACATCCCCCACTGGATGGTTAACAGACTTCATGGCCAAGTCCAATGGCCCTAGAACTCATTCTCTTGGCTGCCCCATTACCCTTGACAGTTACAACTTCTTTAAAATGCTCTCCTGAGTATTCTTCTCTTAACTGCTTTCTAACATGCCTTGGCTTTCTTTGGGACTTCTGATTTTTGCCTCATAAATGTTAAAGCCCTGGCTTCCAGGTATCTTTAAACTTACATTTTTAATGACTTCTTCCATTTTGTTAGTTTCTGCGAAATGGATAAAGCAAATAGCTCATTCTCTTGTACTCGTCTTTAACTAGATCTCTTAGTCACTCTTCAAGTGCTTAGGGGTCATTCCCACCAGTTCTTTAAACCATCTAATATCATCGTTCTTCTGAAACTACCTTCCCTTTCTCATTTCTTTGGTTTGTCTCTAAAGATTCTTCCTTCCTCCCATTTCCAGAATCCTAGAACCATTTTCTGTCATGGGCTTCTCTCTCTTCTCTCTTGTCTTCATGCCTGGAAACTTTATCTATACTTCTTGTACACCCCTACCAGATTTCTATGATTTATATCTAATTCTCTTTACACTACCATACTGGAAGAAACACAATTTGAAATGGCTCAGAAGATAAAGCCAAGACTCCTGAATTTGTAATTTTAGGCTATTTATTATCTTAACTTTTCATGTGCATACTTAATGATAGCTAAAAAGTGCTAAACAATGAACATTTATCATGATCCTTCTTAATTTCTTTGCATGTTTTTCCATTTCTTCTTCATTAAAAAACATGAAATAGAGATGATTGTTTTGCTCCTTTAATAGAAAAAGAATATGAAATTTTGAGTGGTAAAATACCATACTCAAAGTCATAGACAACCAAAGATTGGTGGAGAAAGTGCTCTAAGCTAGGTCTATAGAGACCAAATCATTTGCTTAACCTTTTACTGCCTCTTCAATACAATCAACCTTCTGTCTACTCATCCTCCAAATGGAATTTCTGTTCTAGGAAGTTCAGCATCTCTTTATCAACCTTCACTTGACCTCAAATTTATTTCTACCCCATCTCCTAACTCATCCTTTTTTCCTATGTTGAAATAATTGTCTCCTACTTCTCCAAAAGTGTATATCCAACATTTTCCTCAAAGTCTAGTTAAAGCTTTTCTTCTCTGTGAACTCTTCTTTGAAAAGCCTTACCTTAAGTAATATTTTTATTGTTATGTTGTCTATCACATAGATATGCTCTATGCTATATTGGCTTGCAACATTCTTAATGTTCCCACTGGTACACCATTTAGCTCTGCAGTTTGGTTTAAGTTTCATGAGGGTAGAAAGCATGTTTTCTAGATCCCCTTCCTGAAGTCAGAGGGGGAACTGGACCAGACTGGAATGTGTTTGTGGAGTTGGGTGGGTAAGATATCCCTTTTCCAAGAGGAAACGGAAAAGGATTGCCCAGAGAGACAGTGTCCAGTGATGGGACATATCTCCATCAGAGGTGGACACCTCATCCAACCTGCCACCCATCAAAAGGCATGTGCAACAGACAAAGCTGGAGTAAAGGGCAGAAATAAGGTATTTAAAAATTTTTTAAAAAATGATCAAGGTGGGACCCTGAA
This sequence comes from Eschrichtius robustus, assembly GCF_028021215.1. Taxonomy (NCBI): domain Eukaryota; kingdom Metazoa; phylum Chordata; class Mammalia; order Artiodactyla; family Eschrichtiidae; genus Eschrichtius; species Eschrichtius robustus. The sequence goes on along the minus strand of NC_090831.1, from coordinate 121,258,894 downwards.
TTGGATCTTGGAACAGAAAGAAGGCATTAATGGGAAAACTGGTAAAATTCAAATGCAGTCTGGAGTTCAGTTAATAGTAATGTACAAATGTCAAGCAGTCAGTATGGGGAAGGAGACGTAAAGGACTTTAAAGACACATTTTGAGCTTAGGCAACATAGGAAACTTTTTGTAACCTCTACAGGATGATATGGTTGCAGGACATAACAGATACAAAGCTTTTTATATCAAAACATACTTTATTTAATAAAGGAAACAGGAAGATTCCACTTTATTTCTGGCATAACTGTTAAGTATAAGATGTAAATTCTTCTATTATATATTTTAAACCTACCATTATGTGTGATATATTGTGACCAAACTTTAGTTAAAACCGAAATGAGCATTGTGATGAGAAAAATTTACAGATAAGTGATTTTTTTGAAAATAGAATGGATGGCTTACAAATTACTGGAAATAACACAAACCAGAGGAATTCAATGACCGGCGATAAAAGATTCTGAAATGAAAGCTCTAAAATATCAAAACCAATGAGGGTCATTCGAGTATCAAAGAGCCTATGCATGAATCTATGATTCTGAACTAATGTAAGAAGAGAAAATACTCTCCTAAAATTTACGTCATTTAATGGAAAAAAAATCAAGAAGTAAATCAACCAGGAAGAATTTGGATAAGAAAAAATTGCTGAGCAATAGGCAGTAACCAAAACCATAATGACAGTTTTAAGTGGAAAATTACATTTATGGCTTTAATATATTCAGATTGCAAAAATAAAATAAAAGCCTAATAATAAAAATATTGGTCCTACCAGTACAGGAACACGATACAAAAACAAATGATTCTAACACTAATAGGTGGTTGCAATTGTACATGTTAGTGTTCTCAATAGGTGATTGTTTCATGATTTTTTTTTTAAGTCTCCAATATTGCGGTCACCTTGTATTTCCTTGAGGAGTCCTAAAACCATGGCTTTTACTCTTAGAGAACTTATAATATTATTTGGATGTAATAATAAGACTTATTAACACAATGTCAGTGATGCCAATTATTTCCCAAGAGGAGTATAGCCAGTACTCCCATTCCCACAAGCACTTTTGTGATGTGATTTTATCACCCTTTCCGTAAAATCAGGAGTCTCTTTCTCAGCTCCTTCCCCCACCATTAATCTTGCTTTGGCCAAGAGAACGCAGCACATGCAGATACGATGCTAAATGGCTTACGGTTCTGAGCCTTAGAAAACCTTACAGCTTCTATGCTTCACCCTCTCGGACCTCTGTCTTTGTTCAAAAGTGACATGATTGTCTATGTAAAATATCTCAAAGAGTCAACAACAACAACACAACCCTGCTGGAACCGATAAAAACTACTTTTGTATAAGAATAAAAGAAAAGGAAAGCAATGGGGGCTGTTTCAATCAAGAGGTTTATAGGAGAGGAAAGCATGATGACTGGTTTTTGGAATGGTTAGGTGTAACCAAGAGGGGAGAGAATTTCTGGTGAGGGTACATGATGGGGAGATAACTTCAAATGAAAATAAGAAGGCCATATCTGCACAAAGGTAAAGCTATTTTGACTAAAATGGTGGGAGAAATACAGGGCTAAATGACAGCTATTTACTTTTACTCTGGTTTTGGCATTGTCCTAAAGGCCGTATGTGAATTATTGACTTGTTTATCACAAAAATTTATATGAGTTCTGAATTATTAGCATCCATTTTACAGCTGGGGAAATTGAAGCTTAGAAAGTTAGGAGCTTACAGAAAGCACTCTCTTCAAAACTAACGTAGCCTCAAATTCTAACCCCAAATTATGGTTGACACTTTGAACTTTACCCAAGAACGAATAGAGATGAAATGTTTGGTTTGTTTTTTACAGGGTTGTCTCCATATGAGTGTGTGTGTGTGTGTGTGTGTTTGTGAGTGTGTGTGAGAGAGAGAGAGAGAGAGAGAGAGAGAGACAGAGAGAACGAGAGAGAAAAGGAGGGAGGGAGGGAAAGAGAGAGGGAGAGAAGGATATCAGGCGGAGGGAGACAGCTTAGAGAAGGAGCACGCTAGCAAAGATAGAGACTAAAAGTAGCCCTCCGCCTTTTTTCATTCCTCTGCTCAGCTGGTATATGCACCTTGACATCACTTAAGGGGTCCTGGAAAATCCCAGTGCCACTAAGAGTGGCCTCAGTTAGAAAGGCAGACAAATAACCTCATTGTCTAGGGAAAAGGGAGAACAATCAGTTCATTTAAATTTTGAAGGTTTACGAAGAAAAACTACTGAATCCCAAAGAGGACTTAAGTGGAGGGAATGCTTGGAAGTTTCTTTCAGTTAACTTGTCTTGGTTAAGCATTCAAGGAGCTGGCTGGCACCATGGGAACCGGTTGTGTTTATGACTTGGGAATCTGAGTGCTAACAGTCGTCACAGTTGGAGAGCATGGGTAGAGAATATCTAATTAATTAATAATAAAGGAGCAGTGTTGTCTTCTCTCAAAACCCTGGATTCTGAGTGAGGCTTCATCTTAGTAACGGTCCATCAGAGTGGGCATGCCAAGCCCTCAGTGGTTGCCAGTACTGGAATGGGGCTATGGCTCTGATGGGATGTACAGCCCCCTTACGGCTTGGACTGTGTAGGTACTAGGTTTCTTGCATAACTGTGTGTGCTGGGATCAAGATAGACGTCTGATATTTTCTGTTAATAAGACATGTGAGAGCGTAGGCCATTAAGAGGATAAAATGAAGATGAAGTGTTTATAGTCACATCCCAAATTTGTGGAGCAGGTTTTATCTGTTTCATTTTGAAATAAACCGTGAAAGTATGCTGAATCACAATGTGTCTCTAAGCCTATTTAACTAGGGCAGGAGATTTCAACATTTCCTTTGCCAGACTTCACACACCTAGAAGTGAGAGTTTTGTTCTGTCCTCTGGGTTTCAATGCCAGGAATATCTCTGGCTATGTTTGCCATAGATATAGAAACACTGTCCATGACATAGGCTGGTATTCATTAGGGGCAAGACTGACAAAGTACACCCACAGGTCAGCATTTAGTTTCTCCTGCAGCCTACAGTTTCCACAAGTGATATTCAAAGATGGGATTTTTCCAAAAGTCCTCTGACCGAAGATTTGAAAAACACTGGTGTAAGCAGCATGGAACTAGTTCTATGTGCTTAGTACATGTTGCCTAAGGAAAGGTGAAAGGCCTGCAATTTCTAGTTCCTCAGAAGGTATTTACTCACTCTAGCGGCATCTGACTCTTCCTAAACTATTACATAACCTTTAAAAAAAAGACAAAACTACACTGAACAAATGCACACACTAAAGCATCAAAAGAGCCAGAAAGAGTGCCTTCCTATCTATTCCTTTAGAGGGACTGTGGCAGACTGAATCATTTTTGAACAAAACATGAATATACGCTCCTTTAAAGATTACAAAATTTGACTGTGCTGTGGAGAATCTGAAAGACAAGAACTACTAAAAAGCTGTGTTGATTCCTTTTTTGTCCCTGAGAGCTGTCTAAGAAAAATAATGTGAGAAAGCAGTTGCATTAGAATAGAACTGCACAGCTGCTTTGAAAAATGTTGTAGTTCTGGTATTAGAGTTTAAAGGAAAAGGCTGAAATCATTTTTAATGCAGGACATTGATTTTTCTTAAACTCTTTTAAATACCCATTTCTAAGGTGGCAGGAGATAACGTGACCTTTACATCTCTCCCAGTGTTTACACCTGAAGTGTGATCCAAACAGCACTGCTGCTCTGGGACAGTTCTATCAACACATGCTGGTCCAAAACCAAAATCACCAAAAATCTGATATACTTTAAAGCACATTTTCCACAGAAGGTGTTCATATACCTTTAAAAGCACAAATAAAATCCTAAGCAAACATAGATTTGCTTTTGGCATGTGACTGGTTATACGTGATTGATATTATAACTGAATTATATTTGAAAAAGTATGACCCTTAAGCTCTCCCCTGCTCTGAACATTACTTAATCTCTGGTCTACAGTAAATGGGGATGAAGACCAAGTGATGAAGTCTGAAATGTAATAGGTTATTTTTTAGGTCTGTGTCAATACAACTACAGCAAAACCACTACATCAAAGTGATGAGACTATACTAATGGAGAATGTGGGTCACTGAAAATATATGCTTATCGCCTCTTCTTCAATTTGTTGCTATGTGGCCTCAAAAACTCAATTTCAAGACCTTGAAAACGAAGTAAAAACACACCGTGCTATCAATGTGGTTGGGGACAAAAGTTTCCCTAAAGCTTCTGGCCTAATTTTTTAACTACAGGCATTACTAACTCTTATACTTCTTATCTTTTCCTGTATCTTTCAAAATATGTTTGCAAGATAGTATCATCCTATCAATTTACTCGATATTTATAGAATACCCATAACAGGAAAATGTACAAGTACAGATGGAACATCCACCAAGACATATCATATCCTGAGACATAAAACACACTGCAACAAATTTAAAATAAATGAAATCACACAATATAAACTCTCTAACAATAAAAAAATTACACCAGACATCAATAACAAAAAGATATCTAAAAAACTCCAAAAAATTTTAAAAATTTAAAAAACCACACAGATTTCTAAATAACCCATGGCACAAAGAGGCCCTCATAGGGAAACTATAATTAGAAATCAGTAAAATTTTTAAAAGATTTTAAAATTACAGAAAAGAAGTAAAACAAAAAGCTGGTTCTTTATCAATGATAATGATAAACCTCTAGTCAGACACATCAGAGCAAATGAGAGAGAGAAAGAGAGGGGGAGTAAATTACCAACATCAGGAATGTAAAAGGGAATACCATGAGGATCCTGATGCTATTAAAAGGGTGATAAAATAATATTATTAACAAATGTATGTCAATAAATTCAGCAACTTAGTTGAAATGAACACACATACAAAGATATAAACTACCAAAATTTACTCAAGAAGAAATAGATAGCCTGGATAGTCCCATATCTAGTAAAGATATTAAATTCATAGTTAAAATCCTTTCCAAAAAGTAAATTTTAGGTCCCAATTGTTTACTGGTGAATTCTTCCGAACACTGCAGAAAGAAAGAATACCACTTCTATACAAATCTTCTTGAAAAAAGAAAAGGAAGAAAACCTTTCCAACTCATTTTATGAAGCCAATATTACCCTACAGCAAAACTTGTCAAGAAATTATACAAAACAACAGATGAATATACTTCACGAATATGACAGAATTATTACAAATATTAACAAGTCATATCCAACATTTATGGAAGCAATAATATATCATACCAAGTGGGGTTTATTCCAGGAATATAAATTTGATTTAATATTCAAAAATCAACCAATATAATTTGCTGTATCAACAAACTAAGAAGAAAAAGTATATGATCATCTCATTACATGTAGAAAAATTATTTGACAAAATTCAACTCATAATAAAAACTTCCAACAAACTAGTCATAGAAGGGAACTTCTTCAACCTGATAAACTATCTCTATAAAAAGCCTTCAACTAACATTATACTTGATAGACAAAGACAGTGCTTTTCCCCTAAGATTGGGAACAAAGCAAGGACTCACTACTCTCATTTGGAGGTCCTAATCAGTGCAGTAAAGCAAGCAAAAAAAAAAAATGAATGAATGAATACAAATTAGAAAGGAAAAAAATAAAACTGTCATACTTGCAGGAGACGTGGTGGTCTAAGTGAAAAAACCTCAAATAATTTACAGAGAAGCTACCATAGTAAGTGAATTTAGCAAAGTCACAGGATACAGGATACAAAAATCATTGCATTCCTTTACATTAAATGAACAATTAGGAATTAGAATTAAGAAATAAGAGTATCATTTAAAATAGCAACAAAAACAAAACAGAGCTGGCAAAATATATGCAAAACATGCATGCTTAAAAAACTAAAACATTAAAGAGATAAATTTTAAAAGCCTAAATAAATGGCACTATATAACGTGTGCATGGACCAGAATACTCAATATTGTTAGAACGTCAATTCTTCTCCGAAAATGAACTATAGATTCAATGTAATCTCAAAAACAATACCAGCATAATTTTGGGCAGAATTTGGCAGACTGACTCTAAACTTTATATGGAAAAGCAAAGGTTCAAGAATGGACAAAACAACTTTGAGAAAGAGAAGCAAAGAAGGATTCACACTATCGATTTCTATAGGTACTTAATTTAAAGCTGAGAATTAAGGCAATGTGGTACTGTTAAAAATGATATAAGTATACATCAGTGACATAGAATAGAGAAACTGAATATAGACTCACAAATTTTCCACGAAGTCACCAAGGCAATTCAAAGGAGAAAAGATATTTTCAACAAAATGTTCTGTAACAATCATGTCTCCATATACAAATTTTTTAAGAGATCCCAACTTGAAATACATCATAGTCCTAAATGTAAAATATAGAACTATAAAACTGCTCAAAGAAAACACAGAAGAAAATATTTGTGACATAGGTTTAGGTAAAGATTTCTTATATAGGACATAAAAAGTATGAATCATTAAAAAATTTGATAAATAAAAATTAAAACTGATGCACTTTGAAAGAAACACTAAAGAGATTTTTTAATAAAAGCATAAAACAACAACAACAGAAACCCCACACAGACTAGAAACAGTATTTGTAAAGCATATATATGATTAAGGACTGGTATGCCCTATATATATATATAAAGAATATATATATAAAGAACTTATATATATATAAAGAATTTATGTATAAAGAATTTATATATATAAAGAATTTATATATAAAAAGAATTTATATATATAAAGAATTTATATATAAAGAATTTATGTATATAAAGGATTTATATATAAAGAATTTATATATATAGAAAGGATTTATATATATATAGAATTTATATATATAAAGAATTTATATATAAATATTTTATATATATAAAGAATTTTCACAGCTCAGCAACAGGAAAACAACTCGATTAAAAAAGTAGACGTAATATTTGAACAGACACTTCACCAAAAAGAGATAAAGATGTCAAACAAGCAGATGAAAAAATGGTCAACATCATTAACCATGAGGAAATTGCCAATTAAAACCACAGTGAGAAACAATTACATACCTATTAAAATGAATAGGCATATATATAAACAGACAATAGCAAAGGCTGAGGAGGATGCAAGACAATTGGAACTCTCATACTTTTTCTGGTGGGAATACAAAATGGCACAGCCTCAGCTTGGCAGCCTCTTGTAAAGTTAAATACACAAGAAATACACTTGCCATACAACTACCCTATCTAGGTCGTCACCCAATAGAAATGAAGACATCTATCCACACAATACCCTGTACGTGGAAGCTTATAGCAGCTTCATTTAAAACCTACAAAACCAAGAAAAAACTCAAATGCCTGTCACCCAGTAAATGGCTAAACAAATTGTGCTACAGTGACCAAGAATGAACTACTGATACTCACTGTGCAACTAGGAATCGTAAGAGCTTTATGATAAGTGAAAGAAGCAAGAATCAAATTGTTACAAAACGTATTATTACTTTTATATGACATTCCAGGCAAGGGTAAATACTGTAGAGACAGAAAAGAAAAACAGTGGTGTCACCAAGTTTTGGGGACTGAGGGTGGCACTGATTACAAAGAAACATGAGGGACCTTTTGGGGGCAGTGGAACCAAAATCTGATTTTGGCACTGGCTTCAGGATTATTTATCTTTGCCAAAATTCATAGTCATATATCTGAACAGGGTGGATTTTAACGCATTAAAGTATGATTTAATGGACCTGACTTCCATATTATGTATTATGATTAAATTATAATTAAATTAGCTTAGGTATGGCTTAACCCAAGGTTGTCTGTAGACATTTGAAACAAAATGCTGAAGAATGAAAAACACATGATTTTCAGACAGAAATCAGAAGGAGACTGTTATTGGGGAGAAACCTTCCTGGAAACCCACAACTCACCACACAGGAAGCCCTTATTCAACCTGTGAATCAATCCAGGTCAGAAGCAACGTGTGGAGTGACAGCTCAGTGCCTCTGGAAAAATGCCAGCCTCAGAACTGTGTGAATATCAGGGACAGATCAGCTGCTGAATCTTTCGGTCCAAAAATCAAAACTGGACCTATTCCAACACTTTTTACCCTCCATTTCCCATCCTTATCTCTGTGTTTCAACCACTTAATCACAATCCTTTCACATTCCCAGCCTCACTTCATGTTCAGAACGTCACTCCTCATGCGGATGGTGAAGTGACTGGAGCCGTGAAATAGGAGAAAAAGATGGGGGGATGAGGACCTTCAGCCTATGAAAGAAATGATGAGGGAATTTACGATTCCTATTTTCAAATACTTGAAAGACTGTCAGTAAAGGAGAAAATACCTTTATGGCATGAAGCTCCCAAGCCACAATGAGGATGAGGGGGCTCAAGTTACAGGGAAACTGAAATTCGTTTAATATAAAGAAAATGCCTATTACCATTAGAAGCTGCCAAAGAATAATAATAACCGCATTCATACATTTGAGACAGTGTTATACACATTATCTCTTCTAATCTTATTACAACCCTTTGAAGTAGACATTTACAGATGATATAAAATACTTAAGTTCATACAGCTAATGACCAGAATAGCAAAAATTTGAACCCAGGTCTTTCTTTGCTCTGCTATCCTATCTCCCAGTGGGTTGCATATGGTGGTCCTGACTTCCCATCATTGATTCTACTCCAGCCTACTGAGAACCACTTGGCTGGGACACTTTATAAGGGATTCTACAGTAGATGAGCTGGGTTCCATCTGCTTGCTACTTAGATATCACCAAATGGTATCATGAGATTCTTTATTAGTGTATTTTCTTATTCACATAATAAATGAATCTGTACTGTCCCCTTTCCTTTTTGCATGTGTCCATTACTTTCCAAGTTTATTTCTCTTACATGTAAAGGAAATACATCATTCTTCATCACTACCTTACACCACTAGAGTTATGTTCGGGTGAAAGAGAAGGATTTTCAGTCAATAACAGTGTAATTGCACCCTTGCCAGCGAGTGGAGTTTGCCAATGGGATAATCTGCTCTCACACACAGATGCTATTCCTGGCCCTGACATTTGAGGCTGGCAAGTTGGCTGTCACCCTTCGATATTGTGCCAATGTCTGCGTAATATTTTCCTACCCAAATCTTGCACAGAACCCCAAAGGCTTATTTGGAGCATTGATGGATATTTATAAGAAAAGTTCAGAATCCTGAAAAGGGCTGAAAAGAAAGGCTTGATGTTTGTTTCGTACTCTTTTCTCCGGGTTATTGAAACTTGTCGAATATATTCAATTCCTTTTGTTAGTTTCTTTTAATGTTTTGGATATTAATTCATCTCTTTTTCATATTTTGTTATTTTTAGATGAGTGGTTTAGAAGTCATAAAATTGTAAAACTGTAAGGACCTCTCGATGCCACTCAATCCAATCTACCACCTACTACAAGACTCCCTTCTAGAGCATCCAGGAAAAAAAAAAACTATCATCACATATTTGCTTGAACACGTCACTTAACGTCAGAGTGATCATTCCAACGTGCACTCTAGTTAGGAAGAAATGACTTGTATAAGTACCTAAATTTCACCTCTGAATAACTTCTATCGTGTACTCAGGGCAACAAAGAACATCTTTTCTCTGCCTTACATTTGTAGGTATGAATCCTTCTATGAGCATTTTAGCAGTTGTCTCTATACATAACCTGCCTGGGTCTCTGTTTCTATAGCAACTTTTAGCCCTATTTGTGCCAGCTGGTAACCAGTCCCATACCTACCCCTCCATCGTCTCCCCTGTGCACTTTTCCTGGATCATTGAGAATCAGACAACTAACATTTCCAAGACTCCACTGCCAGTTGGATTTGGTCAGGTTTGGAGGTTAGCTTGAAGGCCAGAGAAGAAGGAAGGCATTGAGTTTCTGGCAGCAGCCACCTGAAATACCAGCAGAGTCGCCTGTAGCAATAGCAGCAGTGGTCGCTCCTATAGCCGTAGGGAAGGTACCTCCTGCTCAAGACAGCAGTGAGCGTGGGGTCCTAGGATCCAGGTACAACTTCCTGATATCTCAATAATACCACCGTTTCCCCCCTTTTCCCTATATTCCATCTCTCTCCACCTGTGGTATTTAGAGCTATTTGTTTTCCTGACTGTACACTGACTAAGAACCATTATGACACCACATTCTCCACTGTGGTACAGATTTCTGTGTTCACACCTTACCTCACCACTCCATCAGGCGTGAGGATGACACCTAGCACTTGATCATAAATTTTAGGTTGCAATTTTTTTGTCATTTGGAATCACGTCTCCCCTTATCTGCCGCTTCTTCAGACTGCACACACCCAGTTTCCTCAATGTTCCTCATAAAGCATCACTTCTAAATATCTCATCTACCTGAGGCTCCGCCTCATATCATTGACTTTTATTTCACTGGCTCTGACAATGCGGAAATAAACAAACCATTCCGGTTCTGGTCTAATAATAACAAGACTTTGAAATGAGAAGAACGGATACTTCTTTCATTATCTGAGTACTCTCTGTTCATTAATGCAAACTTCGATTGTATTTGTTTTTCAAAGAAATTACATAATGTAAAAAACTCATTCAAATTCTGTTCAAAAACCAACATCATAAATTAGCTTGGAATCCCAAACTCTCAAGATAATTTCAGCCATTCATTCCTTTATTAAATTGAAGTATAGTTGATTTACAATGTGTTAGTTTCAGGTGTACAGGAAAATGATTGAGTTATATATCTGTATTTTTCAGATTCTTTTCCACCATAGGTTATGACAAGATATTGAATATAGTTCCCTGTGCTATACAGTAGGTCCTTGTTGTTTATCTACTTTATATATAGTAGTGTGTACCTGTTAATTCCAAAATCCTAATTTATCCCTCCTTCCCTGCACCCCCTTTTTCCCTTTGTTAACCATAAGTTTGTTTTCAATGTCTGTGAGTCTATTTCAGTTATCCATCCTTTTATCTTTACCATTTGTAAGTTTAACACGCTGCTGTTCTATGCCCTCATTCAAGATATGGATAACATGTTCAGTAGGACCATCCCAATACAGAGCACACACTGTGCAAAGCTGGTGAATCTAGCCTATTCCTAACCATGAGTTAGATGGAACTAGAGGGCTCTTTACTTCTCTCCACTTCATTATTCCTCTACGCTAAGTGATGATCTCAATCTCTCACTAGTCAAGAGTTTCGCAATTCAAAGTTGATTTTAAGTATGACATTTATTTTTCAAATGTATAAATGCTTGAATTTACATTTGAGAGGCTAAAATTTATTTTTAAGATTTGGCACTGTTGATTTTCTAAATAATAATTTCATTTTGTCAAAAAGAAAAAATATATAGTTATATCATTTGTTTCACTGTTGTTGATGTTTAATCAAATTGAATTTCCTAGATACTCTGTATTCTCAAAGGATTCTTTGTTTTGGCAAACCATTACTTTTAAAAAATGAACTCTTCTTAACAATGAAAATTATTGATAGGATGGACATATGGTTCATGGAAGTGCATGCAGGAGGCCTTGTAGCAAGATACTGGATTCTGGTTTTGATTTTCATTTCCCAGATGACAGTGAGGTAGATGTTTTCATGTACCTGCTGGCCATTTGAATATTTTTTTCAGAAAAATATCTATTCGGGTCCTTTGCCCATTTTTATTTGAATTATTTGGTTTTCTTTTTTTGCTACTGAGTTGTATTAATTCCTTATATATTTTGGATATTAGCACCTTATCAGATATGTGGTTTGCACATATTTTCTCCCATTCTGTAGTTTGCCTTTCATTTTGTTGATCATTTCTTTTGCTGTGTAGAAACTTTTAATTTGGCGTAGCCCACTTTTTAATTTTTGCTTTTGTTGCTGTGCCTAGGGTGCCATACCCACAAAATCATTACCTTATATATGGAATCTAAAAAACACAAACTCACAGAAACAGAGAACAGATTGGTGGTTGCCAGGTGTGGGGAGCGGGGGGATGGATGAAGATGGTCAAAAGGTATGCACTTCCAAATAACAGATGAATAAGTCCTGGGGACGTAATGTACGGCATGGTGACTATAGTTAACAATATTATATTGTAAATTTGAAAGTTGCTGAGAGAGTAGGTTTTAAAACACACACACACAATATAACTATGTGAAGTGATAGATCTGTTAACTAACCTTATTGTGGCGAACATTTCCCAGTACAGTATATACATATATAAAATCACTATGTTGTACACCTAAAACTTACACAATGTTATATTTCAATTATATCTAAATAAATCAGAAAAAAGAATATTGCATTTACAGAATATTAAGGACCGGGCTGGAGATTTGTAAACCAGGGCTGAGGAATAAAGTGCAAAACCCAGAAGAACTTTAAATACCAGTACAAGACAACCTTAAAGCAATGTCATAAAGATAGGAAGCGTTTTGAACAGGAGATTGATATGACGAAACATAATATGTTTATTTTCTATGTTCATTACCACAAAAGCTCTGGTCAATGATACAGCCTCTCAGGCAATCTGTCTAGTAGTGAATAGTCATTGATTAAGGTGTTTGTAGTCTGCTCTTTTAAAGCCAGACATCAAAGAAAATATTCTGAGAATATTTTGCCCAAGGTGACATATTATTTTAATCACCAATTCAGATTAGAGGTTTGATGGGTAAGGTCTTGCCAAAATCTACCCGACTCCCTTAAAAACAGCAGCTTTTGTCTTTTCTTGCCTACGCTGGTACGCCCGTTAAGCCACCGAGCCCCTAACTGCTCAGGAAACCAACAGAGTCAACCAGCCTGGGAAAGATGCAGTCTCTCCCGGATGCTTAAAAGTGGCCATTTAGTAAAATGTGAAAGTAGATTGCTTCAGTGTTGCTTGCTGAATTTGACATGGATCAATGGCAATTTCCAACATGGCGCAGTTTCAGAGGGTCACATACATTGTTTCAAGTTTTTGTTTTTAATACACCTGATTACTTTTTTTGTTGTTACTTATAATTTTAATGGTCCAGTATTTGCAAGATAAAATGAATAATAATGAAGACGGAAAACAGCTTTGCTTAGTTCCTTTGCCAGGTAAAACTGTTTGGAATGCAAAACAAGTGTGTGTGCAATGATCTTAGCAGACAGACAGAAAACGGCAATAATAGATGAACTTTGGTCTTCAGCCAAAAGACCATAAAGGGTGAAACAGGCAGAACCAGTCAGAATGATTGAAGGTTGTTTTGGTGTTTAAAGAGGGTACAGTTTTATTCAGTGGTTTGTCTTTACTGCCAGATAGTAAATTACAAATTTTCTAATACTGCCTGTTTGCCATCTGCTTTTGAGAAATTATATCTGATAATAGATGATACAAAAGCACGACCTTGCTAAGCTTCAGTGGAAACCACCCAAACAAAATCCACTGCATATTTTTTCCCTTATTTCTAGAGAGATACTCAGAGAAGAGACAGGGAAAGGAATTTGTACAATTATACCATAATAATATTAAATTTTGTTTCATTTATTCAAGGGGAGATCACAAAATGCTGGTCTTATGAAGACTCTATTTCATAATTAGCCATGATTACATAAGAGATAGTTTCCATAAATATCTTTAAAAGGACTTAACAGATAAAACAGCAAATCAACTAGTAATATATTTTCCATGCCTATGTTTGTCAGAAACACCTGTTGTATTACATTAGAGCCCTCATTTGTGTTTATTTTAAGGAAGTAATATCCAGAATAATCAATTATTTGCTATATTTACAAGCTTTGATTTTAACTGGTATTTATCTGCTTCCAAAAATCAAATACACCTTGGAATGGAAAAAGCTTTTCACTAAGGATGATTTTCAAAGGAATATATCTGCAGACAGGGCAAAACAAGGCATGATTTTAGGCAATGAAAGTGATTTTGAAATAAGTATATCTTTTAAAAATGTACATATTTAGAGAAAACTGTATTCATATCACATATTGTGGACTATGGCTTGAGTATGCTTGGTAAATACCTGTCACATAAATTTATAATCATTAAATATATAAGTTAATACCATGTTATGTTGACATGTATAATTATAGATTTTCCATAAATTTGTCTATTGTGTAAAAGTGCATTTAATTTTTATAAGAGAAATCCACTTAATTTTCCAATGAAAATATTCATAAATGCAACTTGGATTTTCATCAAAGTTCCTAGTCATCATATGATTTCATAACAAATGCCTAAAACTTGTCTTAGAACTGAAGAAAAATAGCGAGCTGTTGAAACTCTTGGGATAAAAACAAGAGTCTAAAAGGAACTGTTTCTACTATACACCACCTTATTTCTTAAACTGTCATACCACAAATTATTTCATTCAAGAAAATGGTAAATTAAAAAGCCACAACATAAATATTAAAATATGTAACCAAATCGATATATGAAACTAAATTCAGTCAATGCTTCAACAACAAATTATGCGACTCTAAATATTTATTTTGGACTAATTCTGTATGTTCGTACTACAAATAATATTATTCTTAATCCTTAATATTCATGTCATTTTACCTAGCTGCAAATTGCTTTTCACATGAATCATATCGTTTACTTCTGGCAAGTCAAGATATTAGGCTACTTGTCTCTCAATAGAAACAGAAAGATACATTCTAGAGAGAGTTATGCCTGCTACGAAACCCACACAACTCAATATAATGATGCAGACTAGGGATACCACACACACATTCATCAGTGTAAACACAGGTGACCTAAGCATGCCAGGCCATCTATCTGCTTCGAGCTGCCATCTTGCTGAGACTGGTCCAGCTCGCTGACAGTAAATCTTTACACCATTATTTTATCCCCGGTGCTGACAAGACATCTCATGCTGTGAGCAGCCAAATGTTTATGTGCGAGGACAGCACGTCCGTTACTGTTATTAGTTCTCTGCCCCCATGCATGCGCGAGGAACATTAAAGGCCAAATGGGTGAGAAAGATGGTTTCCCCTGCGCCTCCGCTTTACAAACGGAGCCTGGTTCCTACGGAATGTGTGAAGGGATTTACCTTTTAAAAATATACAAGCAACTGTTCTGAAACTCTAATTTCTAACCAGGCAGCCCGCGGGAAAAAAAAAAATCCAGAAGAGCAGAGTAATGAAGTTTGTACTAGATCAAGTGGTGAGAGATGTGATTTCTATTTCTGCCACTAACCAGCTATGCGACCTTAGCAAATCCCTTGCTCTGGTTGTTAATTCTCTTCTATTGCTTTCTCTTTAAATGAGAGGTTTCCTTTCAGCCTCTCCAAAAAAATGTATTAAAGACTAAGTGCTCAATAATGCCCTACCCATCGCTCTCTATAAACTTTCAAGATAATTTCCAATACTTCCTAAGGTAATTTTGCCAAGTGATTAGGATCTAAGGGTACTCAAGGAAACCCTTCTAAATTGTTTGCAATTACAATCTTTTCTTCGTCATTTACCACTGCATTGGCATTCAACTATTGAATAATCTGGGCTAATTTTAAAATGTAGTACTTCTTTTCCAAAAGACACTTTGAGATTTTGTATTCTTTTCAAAAAGTAGTTTACAAGTGTTGATAAGTGTCAATACAAATGCTCCATTTCTGTTAAAACATAAAGGATTACTCTAATATTTACCCAAAAGCTTGTGTGGGAAGCTCTATGGAGGCAGTGGCCATGGGTGTCTTGTTCACTATTAAATTTTTAGCTGCCTAACAAAATATCTGACACACAGCAAGTGCTCAATAAATATTGATAGTGGAAACTGAGGTTAAGCCACCATGATTAAAAGTAAAGGTACTAAGAACCAAACTAGCATCCAAGAAGAATGAGAGCTGTCCCAGTGATTAGAGAAGTTAAGGAAAGTCTAGCATGGACCAAAAACAGAAACAGATTACTCAGTGAGGAAGAAAAGTACATAAACTAGCAAGCCTTCCAATCTTTTTTTTTAATTTTAATTTGTTTATTTATTTTTGGCTGCGTTGGGTCTTCATTGCTGCTCGCGGGCTTTCTCTAGTTGCTGCGAGCGGGGGCTACTCTTCATTGCGGTGCGTGGGCTTCTCATTGCGGTGGCTTCTCTTGTTGCGGAGCACGGGTTCTAGGCACGCGGGCTTCAGTAGTTGTGGCACACGGGCTTAGTAGTTGTGGCTCGCGAGCTCTAGAGCGCAGGCTCAGTAGTTGTGGCGCATGGGCTTAATTGCACCGTGGCAGGTGGCATCTTCCGGGATCAGGGCTCGAACCTGTGTCCCCCGCATTGGCAGGCGGATTCTTAACCACTGCCCTACCAGGGAAGTCCCAAGCCTTCCAAATCTTAATCTTCTTTTCATCTGAAAGCAGCCTGCAGTTTTTGTTGCAATCAAAACACTGTCCTGTGAATTTGGACATCCTGCCAACTAAAGGGGAAAGGCTTTTTCTATCAGATTGCTTCCGGAAAGGAGTTCTCATTTTCCATTCTCTGGATGGTAGCAAGAAAGTGAGAGTATAGGCAGGCTATCCATCATTTTTCACCACAGTTAAATCTTCATAGCTACTTATATATAATTGCTTTCTTTTTCCTTTTGTCTACAAAATTGCAATGCCCAATAGAAATAGACTAAAACAATACAGTTCTATCACTTCATTGTAATTCCACCCTTCGACCCATGCCATGATCTATTTAGTCTGAAAATATCCCTATGTTCAAATACTCATTTTTCTTCAAGTTCAAAGTTATTTTCCATGTCTTGACTTAATATGAAAGAAGTCTATAATATCCTTCTATTTCTCTTCCCTTAAGAATAAGTCAGTCATTCACAATTACCCAAACTGAAAACCCATCTCCAGAAGTAAAAAGATTTTTAAAGGGGTCATGACAGTAAAACTTTTCGTAAAGTCAAATGTCTTGAAATCTCATTTGCCAATAGTACTTGTTAAGAATCTTTTGTTCAAAAACCTCAGAGGAATTTACACATTAATTCTGACAGCAGCCTGGTAATGTGCCTACATCACAAATAATGATTGGAAAAAGACGTAGCCCACAGTGAGATAATCAGAGAACTGATAATCTCTTAGGTCAGTATGGAGGTTCCTTAAAAAACTAAAAATAGAGCTACTATATGATCCAGCAATCCCGCTCCTGGGCATATATCCGGAGAAAAACATGGTTCGAAAGAATCGATTCTCCATTCTGACTCTCTTCTCTCTATCCTTCAGAAAATGTTCCTCTTTAGAGTTACTTCCACTTTGTGCCATGGAAATCATAAAATAGGGTAAGAAGCCTTGGAAGTTTTCCTAAATTCCTGTGATCCCAGCAATATGTTATCTAAAATAATATGATAATCTATTTTACAGAG
This sequence comes from Eschrichtius robustus, assembly GCF_028021215.1. NCBI lineage: Eukaryota > Metazoa > Chordata > Mammalia > Artiodactyla > Eschrichtiidae > Eschrichtius > Eschrichtius robustus. The sequence continues at coordinate 121,241,570 of NC_090831.1, read as the reverse complement.
GATTTAGTTGTTTTCTAATGTGAGAAGCTTTCAGAGTAACTAATGTACCCTCCTGCCAAAAGCCACGATTACGCATTTATGCTTATTATCACTACTGTTTCATTTTCCCTTCAACTGAAATGTACATCTTATCATCTACTCTTTCTAACACATAGTTGGGTGTAAAATGATCAGTTTTGTATTCAGTTGACCCTTGAACAACAGGGGTTTGAATTGCACATGTCCATTTATACGTGGGGTTTTTCAATAGTAAATACTACAGTACTACACGATCTGTGGTTGGTTGAATTTGCAGATGTCGAACCAGGGGTACAGAGGGCTGACTATAAGTTATACATGGATTTTTGATTGTGCGGAGGGTCAGTGCCCCTGATCCCCCCATAATTTTCAAGGGTCAACTGTATTTCTTTTTAGGTTCTCCCAGACTGTAGTTTGGGGAAAAAATGGGAAGACAAGAAATAGGAAGAGGAAAATTCTGTTGGATGATGACTATAATAGTCCAGAAGAAAAATTATGGCAGTCTAGACTAAATGACATCATGAAAGACAGAAATCAGCAGAATTAAATAAAGGACATTTTTCCCATTGAGAAAATGTAAATTTGGGGAAAATTTTTAAGTGAGTTTATTTAACAAGAATGGTTATTCATACTAAAAAATGTACAATATTCACTTTCTTCAAGTTTATTTTGGGATAATATTTTTTAAAAATCACAAAATTTTAAAAACAATAGTGAAGAATTCCTGCATTCATTTCACTGAAGTTTGAAACTATGGCAATGTGTAGCTACATGAAATTAATCCTTTGGTAAAGTAGTCAGATTATTTTAGTTCTGTGACTTTACACATTCATCACAGTCAGTATAAATAAATGTATCACAGTATACTGCACAGATTTTCATTACCATTTTATTGGAGATTGCCATTGATCAATAGAATTGGTTTTGCCATTGTTCTAATTATTCAGCTAAACTTATCAGCTGGAAAACAGATGAGCAGCATAAAGTCTTGAAAATAATGGTCACTCAACAAATAAATATATGTATCGACTTGAATATGAATGCTTTACAAACTACAATTAGTTTTCTAATTCATTTACCAAGTTTTCATTTGAGAATGCAAAGGGGCAGTAGTATCTCCTTAAGAGGTTCATTTTGGTTTCCATTGTGAGTTTACTCTTTGATTCATCCTACTGACATTCTGGCCTTTTCTTCCGTTTTCTCTCCCTCTCTCTGTCACAAAGCAAAGCTATATTTCCTATCATCTGTCTGCTAACAATGAGAGTTAATATGATTAAATTGGGAATTATCCTGAGAACTACAGTAATCAGCCACTTTCTCCCCTCTGTTGATTTGATTCATTCTTTCCTTCTATTTCCATTTTAATAATTATTTTATCATTTCACATTAATTTGCTTCCGATAAATTACATTAAATACATCAAAGGGCCTCAAAGTAAATTAGCTTTTTGCTAAGTCAGATCTTAAAGATCCAAAATGTGATTTTGTTTTTCACTCTAAATTATAAATATGCATTACACATTGGAAAAAGCACTTTCAAATTAATTTTCCATTGCTTCTAAAATATCTGAGAATTCCTTGAAGGACAAAAGAAGTTTCATCATGAATCCATTATGTCATTTAGGCTCAAAATCTTCATGAGAGAAGTTTATTTTAGAAAATATTAGTTTCCTTGTAAAAAAATTTAAAAAGCATTGCTTGACAAAAATTTCACTGACAGACTAAAAATCTGATTTTTAGCTTTTTCTCTTTCTAGGGAAAGAATTCCCTAATTTTAAATGTCTCCCTACTACTTTTTATAGGTTTGAAATGGTTTCTTTTTTATTTTTATTTTTTAATTAATTAATTTTTTTGGCCACTCTGCACCGAACGCAGGATCTTAGTTCCCCGACCAGGGATCAAACCCATGTCCCCTGCAGTGAAAGTGCGGAGTCTTAACCACTGGAACACCAGGAAAGTCCCAATGTCCCCCTACTACTGCTTTCATTATTTTATCCTTATTATAATTATACAGAGAAAAAGACATTTCGTTATAAATTTATAAAGAGTTCCATCCTTTCTCATGGGGAGAAGTAGTCTTTCACCTCCCCCCCCTCCCCGATATCCTCGGGACACAGAAAGGTACAGCCATAGAGTTTATTCCAACAGATCACTCGAACACTTATATAGAATTGAAAATCTATCTTTTAGAAGATACAAAACACTGTATTGAAGTTTCTGCACTAGTCTGCATGATACCGCTGAAGTAGAGAAGTATGAAAGTATTTTGAGAAAGATTTATCCAACCTGTGATATCGGACAGACGGACTTCCGATGTAAGATGTCAGATTTCTCAGCTCTTAGGTGATGTGTGAAATGTCTATAGCCAAGATCCAAGCTTTGGTAGGATAAGGATTGTGGTGGTTTGAGTGATGAGAAGCAATGGGGGCTAAGCTCTAACTTAGATGTTTATGAATTCATTTAGTATTTATTGAGTGCCTCTTATGTCACACTGCTATCTACCTCTGGCATATGAATATAAAACATATTTTTCTTACATGGGAATCCCTCTCAGGATAAATATAGGTTAGTAGAGTAGTAAAACATTCACAGAAAACTCGAGTAAAAAGAATAGGTAAAGAGATGAAAGTTTACAGGAGAAAGTGAATACTTCTAACTGTTGGGATCAAGAAAGGCTACCTGAAGTTCAAGCCCTGGGTTCCCCAAGCCAAGCACTTTCCCAGATTCATCCTTATTTTCTCCTCTTCCAGCCACCATGGGAAATCCTTCTCCTAATGCTCATTGCTTCCCGCCAGTTTCTCTTTCATGGCTCATCAGGGAACAAGGTGGAATTTTATATCTTTTTGTCAACAAGATTAAGCAATTTAGGTTTTTATTATTTTTTTTAGTGGTAGAGTAACAAAGAAACAGACAAGAGTAACATGTTTATGTATTGTGTTCTTAATTACTAACCATTTTTTAATCTAATCCCTCAGCCAAGACTCTTACAAAGATACTAATATTTTTCTTTTAATGTATATGGAGGACCAAAGTAAGTTACTTTTCTCCCTTCTTTTTTTAAAAAAGAAGGACACTATGCTCAGGTTTTCTGGCATTTCTTCCCAGGAACTGAGGCAAGGCTGAGACCGCAGATAAGGTCCAGAATAAAGTCCTTTAAGGGAGGGAAACTGGATTCCGGGCTGAGACATCACAGGAACTCAGGATTCGCCTGCTCTAGTACTAGCAACAGGTGCTGGGATTCACCTGCCTCTGTACTCCCTTCTGTCATTGACACGGCAGACTCTGCCCTTGGCCAGGCCTCTGATAAGATAATGGACATGTGTCATGGAGTCCCTCGGCTCCTGCAGCGGCTGAACTGGTACCCAGCCTCAGATCCTCCTTCGATGAAGAATAATCACACATCATTTCTCTCCAGTGACCCCCCAGGACTCGCTTTCCAATTTGTCCTGTGGCAAACTGGCTGGGTTCTGACTATTTCGTTCTTGTTCTTCTTCCCTGGTCACCAACGCTGTGTCCCCAGCAGACCTGTGTTTTCACCCCTTCTTTCAGGTTCAGTGGCTGCAAATCACAGAAGATGAACTCCCCCTGCCTGTGGCTGTCATGGTCAGATAGAAAGCCCAGAGATAAACCCATACACCTATGGTCAACTAATCTATGACAAATGAGGCAAGAACATACAATGGAGAAAAGACAGTCTCTTCAATAAGTGGTGCTGGGAAAACTGGACAGCTACATGTAAAAGAAGGAAATTAGAACACTCCCTAACACCATACACAAAAATAAACCCAAATGGATTAGAGACCTAAATGTAAGACCAGACACTATAAAACTCTTAGAGGAAAACATAGGAAGAACACTCTTTGACATAAATCACAGCAAGATCTTTTATGACCCACCTCCTAGAGTAACGAAAATAAAAACAAAAATAAACAAATGGGACCTAATGAAACCTAAAAGCTTTTGCACAGCAAAGGAAACTATAAAAAAGACGAAGAGACAACCCTCAGAATGGGAGAAAATATTTTCAAATGAAGCAATGGACAGAGGATTAATCTCCAAAATATACAGACAGCTCATGCAGCTCAATATTAAAAAAAACAAACAACCCAATCAAAAAATGGGCAGAAGACCTAAATAGACATTTCTCCAAAGAAGACATACAGATGCCAAAAAGCACATGAAAATATGCTCAACATCATTAATTATTAGAGAAATGCAAATCAAAACTACAGTGAGGTATCACCTCACACCGGTTAGAATTGGCATCATCAGAAAATATAAAAACAACAAATGCTGGAGAGGGTGTGGAGAAAAGGGAACCCTCTTGCCCTGCTGGTGGGAATGTAAATTGATACAGCCACTATGGAGAACAGTATGGAGGTTCCTTAAAAAACTGAAAATAGAATTACTATATGACCCAGCAATCCAACTACTGGGCATATACCCAGAGAAAACCATAATTCAAAAAGTCACATGTACCCCAATGTTTACTGCAGCACTATTTACAACAGCCAGGTCATTGAAGCAACCTAAATGCCCACGGACAGACGAATGGATAAAGAAGATGTGGTAAATATATACAGTGGAATATTACTCAGCCATAAAAAGGAACAAAATTGGGTCATTTGTAGAGACGTGGATGGACATAGAGACTGTCCTATAGAGTGAAGTAAGTCAGAAGGAGAAAAACAAATATTGTATATTAACGCATGTATGTGGAATCTAGAAAAATGGTACACATGAACTGGTTTGCAAGGCAGAAATAGAGACACAGATGTAGAGAACAAATGTAAGGACACCAAGGGGGAAAATTGGGGGGGGGGGCGATGAATTGGGAGATTAGGATTGACATATATACAGTGATATGTAAAAAATACATAACTAATAAGAACCTGCTGTATAAAAAATAAATTAAACTAAAAAGAAAAAAAGACCCTACCATTAGATGCTGATGAGACACAAGTCTGTTCAATAATAGGACTTTAAAAGGAAACCATTTATTCCAGAAAATTTGAAGGCTATGTTTACAAATAGAACTTTCAGAAAACTATTTAGAAATGAATTAGTGTCCTCAATTAAAATTTAAAAATATATATTACATATTATATCACTATATAGATCTATACGACTATTACATATATATAATTAAACTATATATGAAATCATATATTTATATATGATTTTTATATATTTGACATATTTTATATTTTATGTAATAAAATAAATATTTATATAGTATATATTATAAATACTATATATATTTTTAAAGTGCCCTTTTAAAATTTATTTATTTTATTTTATTTATTTTTGTTTGCGTTGGGTGTTCGTTGCTGCACGCAGGCTTTCTCTAGTTGCGATGAGCAGGGGCTACTCTTCGTTGTGGTCCGTGGGCTTCTCATTGCGGTGGCTTCTTTGTTGCGGAGCTCGGGATCTAGGTATGCGGGCTTCAGTAGTTGTGGCACGCGGGCTCAGTACTTGTGGTGCACGGGCTTTGTTGCTCCGGACCAGGGCTCAAACCCGTGTCCCGTGGATTGGCAGGCGGATTCTTAACCACTGTGCCACCAGGGAAGTCCCTACTATATATGTTTATACTAGTTATGTTATTTATTTCTGAAGCCTGTAAAGAATTTGCTATATATAATTAAACTGAGTAAATTTCTAAAGTAAACATATATAGAAAAATATGTATGTGTATGTGTGCACGTGCACACACATATGTTGCACACTTCTCTAGTGCATAAACACAAAAGCAAATGATTAACATGTTTGAGCTCCCTTCTGGAATGTAGAAGCAAACTACATTATGTTATTTTCTGAAATGAGGATTTCTCTACACCTTATTTTGCCAAGCTTTTAAATAGTTATGTTTTCACTTTGATAAGAACGGCTGAGGCTTAGCTAATCTTGGCAAGGTGTGTATAAGTTGTGAATAAGAGACTGTACATCATTAATGTGAATTTAGTGTTGGAAGCCTTTTCCCTGATGGTTTTAATACTGTAATTCATTTGTCACCTGAAACAGTGACATATGTGACTTTTCCATGTAGCTTATAAAATTCCAGGCAGTATCTTCAGATAAAATACAGTTCAGAGAATTCACAGGGAAAACTTGCCGATTTTATAAGGGAATGACCAACACTTCTGAAGAGAGACAGATCAGGATGGCCTGGGGACTTGGTGTCCCTCCCCCTGCTCTCCTACCATGTACACACATACTCACATGTATGTGTACACATGCACACGTTTACACACATGCACACACGATCATACACACACACACACACACGCATAGGGTAGAGTATCTGCGAGCTGACTCCAGAGGTCTGACTTAGCTCAAGGATGCATAACTCTGTAAAATACTGAAAGCCCTTGAATTATATACTTTAAATGGGTCAAATGTAAGATATGTGAATAAGTATATCTCAATCAAGCTATTAAAAAAAGTGATGCAGTTACTGTGTTCCTGAATACCCCCCACTTCCATCCCCTCACCCCTCATCTCCTCAGCCGAGGAGCTTTCACTGTTTCACTGTCTCATCTTCTCTGCCCTCATTTCCTGTAAATACGTAGAGCATTATCGGAGTGAAGAGAGCCTCCTCTACGGGAACCGTGGGGAACGCAGACCCCCTAAGCTTGGCATTGGATGAGGGATGGTCATCAAGGTCGTTGTGTGCTCTCTACTATTGCTTTGATTTCAGGTCCCCCCATTCCCGCCCCAACGATCCTATGTTAGATCCCCACCCTGCTTAACATTAATGGTGAATCTCTGTGACACTTCTGAATGACAACTATGTCTATGATTTTCTCTTGTGATACACATACTCATTCACTCACTCATTCAATGAACTGTGGGTCAGGGTGAATGTGGAGATAGAGCAGTGAACAAGACAGATGGCGTCCTTGCTCTTGGGAGCTTACATTATCAGAGTATACAATCCCTGGGTACTCTAAGCACTGTTTTCAGAAATCCTTGCCAATTTTACTAACTGAATTTTTTTTTTTTTAATTTATTTATGGCTGTGTTGGGTCTTCGTTTCTGCGCGAGGGCTTTCTCTAGTTGTGGCGAGCGGGGGCCACTCTTCATCGCGGTGCGCGGGCCTCTCACTATCGCGGCCTCTCTTGTTGCGGAGCACAGGCTCCAGATGTGCAGGCTCAGTAGTTGTGGCTCACGGGCCCAGCCGCTCCGCGGCACGTGGGATCCTCCCAGACCAGGGCTCGAACCCGTGTCCCCTGCATTGGCAGGCAGATTCTCAACCACTGCGCCACCAGGGAAGCCCTAATTGAATTTTTTTATTTCTACTTCCTAAATAATTTATGGCTTGCTTTCCTTTTGTTTTTTTTTTACAAAACAGTAAATATAATTGCACCGACCTAAAAGTTCTCTTCCATTATACATATTTCATATCCACCATATTCCTATTTTGTTCCATGGTCCCTTTTCTGGAAAGTTTTCATTTACAAACTAGGGGTGATTTTTAAAAAATCAAATCTCTCTTGGAGCTTTAAGAATAATTTTATCATCACAGTTGCTATACCAAGTTTACAAACAATAAAAGTAAAACCACAAAAAACTAGATTTTAGTATGCTTACTCTTGGTTAGGGGTATATTTAACTGTTCTGAATCTGCAGTGTCTTTGTGAAACTGTGTTTCTTTTTGAGATGTTAAAATTGTTAGGAAAAAGATTACTTTTTGCTCTCTCCTCCCAAACACCTGCACAGAACTCGAGCACAGATCAAAGAGAATATAAGCTATTAGACTGTCAGCGGCAATGGGCCACTGTCACACAAGCACCTGCCTTTCAGAACCACAAACTGAAGGGCGGAAATAGATCGACACTGAAAGAAATAGTTGTAGAAACAGAGAATAAAAGAAAAGCAAGGAAATCCAAGACGAAGCAAGACGGAAACAAAATTAATTGTCCTCCTACTCTTATTGAAAAGAACTTGCATAATAACTAAGATAAAATGTGTTCTCTTATAAATGATCAGTATAGAATCACCCAGGCACTTGAACTTGTTCTGGGAGAGGCTTGTTTTCCTTCCTCTCAAATTCCAAACTATGGGAGGGCTGTCTTCACTTTATTCCCAGTTAGGCTTTTACATATTTTAGGCAATTTTTCCCTCTAACTCAAGCATTAATAGATAAGCCCTATTCACTAGAAGCTGTCTTCCTTACGCTTGCTTATGATTCTTTCCACATGACCTCTAGCAGAGAGATTTATTTCCCTTTTTCTTTCTCTAAGCCTATCTATTATTTTCCTTTGCAGAGAATCAACATCACTTCATCCTTCAGACACTGGGGTTTAAAATTCACCCAGCTAAGATGCTTTATATTAAAGAAGAGAAAAATCCACCAAAGAAGAGCAGATCTGTGCAACCGCAGGGCTATTGGCTCCTTTACAGGAAGCGATTACTGCGGACAGTCTGGATAACCTCAGCTGAAAAAGAAGTTGCATGGCAAAATCCTCCTTTAGTCAAATAGAAGTCCTCAAATAGATACTATAGTGCTATTAGACTAACTTGCTAAGTTTATCCCCTCATGCACAGTATATCACTCCACTTAGAGAACATACTCTACGCAATGCAAAAAAAAAAACAAGAAAGAAGGAAAGAAAAGGAGAAAGAGGGAGGAAGAGGAGGAGGAGGAGAGGGAGGGGGAAGAGGGGGAGAGGAGGAAGAGAAGAGTTGGCACATCTTCACTAAGGTATCAGATTTATTCACCGAAGATGTCTTTCTGGCCCTAAGGGGGTCATTCGTAACTGATCTACAATATACACAATATCCAACGACAGTGCAAATTATAATCATCCCCCAACGACACTCACTCTCTAAATGATTTCCTGACATTTCAGAACTTTAGAGAAGAAGTATATCTTTCCTTTGGGATTCACGTCAGTGTTTGGTCTAATTTCCTTGAACTCCAGATAGAAAGAGTCCAAAGAAGGAAATAACAAAACAAAGCCATAACTAGGACAAGGGGTTTATGTTTTTGAAGGAAAAATGTTTTGCTAAGATATTTTGTAAAAAGCAGAGACTTTTACAGTTATCCTGTTTTCATCTGGACAGAACAGGTGGGAGGAGTGCCCAGGCAGGTATCTTGCCACGTGAGTTCAGAAGCCCCGGCAAGACTCTCTTATTTAGGTTTCCCCCACTATCTGAAAGTAGAGGGCTCCTACGACACCTTTCGTAAGCCAAAATGAAAGGAAGATGCGATTACCTTAGGATACATCTTGCTGATGGCTGCACAAAATAAATTGAGGTGAAGAACAGATGCTCACGGACACAGTTCAAAGCTGTGGCAGCTGATACTGAGATGCCGAGTGTGGATCCCAGGAAGGAGCCTGGTGGTGTCACTCTTGCTACCTGGTGTGTGCACTGCCTCTTTAATGGCTTGATGCAAAACAAATGCTCACAACTTTTGCTTTTCGCCTTTTTTTCATAAAAGCGGCAATCCTATCGATTTCTTTCAGTTAGCAAAAACAGGTACTTATGTAGATCTTTCAGAAAAGCAAAGTGTAAGGCAAACTTTTGAAAAGCAGGGGATACCTGTACTCTGAACTCACATTAAAACAACAACAACAACCAAAAAAAAAAAAAAAAAAAAAAAAAACACACATCCTCAATGGTGAAACTTCATAAACTACTACGACTTGGGTGATGCTGGTCACCTCCAAGTAGTTACTAGAACAAATCCTGGAGTCAGATTCCCTTCCTTCCTCTCCTGACTCCATCACTTTTTAGCTATGGTGTAGCCATGGGCAAAGACTTAAATTTTATAAGCTTCAGTTTCCCCTTTGACTAAAATTTTGATGATAGTATGATCCCCATCTTTGGTATGTTCTGAGTACTACATGATACAATGCCTGTAAGTACTGACCATGACGCCTGGCACATAGAAATTGCTCAGCGATCACTAACTACTGTCTTTATTACTAGTGATTACTCAGATCAACTCTTCTCCCCTGAGGGGGGATTGGGAAATGGGAGATCACAAGGCTAATGTGGAGATCATAACATTGACAAAGTGCTCATAAATGGATCAGGATAAACGGTGGTGAGGGGTCATGAAAAGCCATTTTACCCTCAAGGCAATTTTATTTTAACTTCTGAAGTCCAGTTTCCTTCCCCCCCCCCAAAATGGGGATAGTATCAGGATCTCTCTTAGGTGATTCTTGTGGGGATTACCTGAAATAAGATAATGCTTATAAAGCTGCTGGAACACACAGAATGAGGCACATAGTAAGTGCTCATTGAAGGTGAGTGGTTATCAGGTATTTTTATTGTTGAGAATGATGTCGTTTTCTGCTTTTTACAATAATATAGTTTTTTCTCTTTAAGTATTGGCGATGAGAACAGCACTAGTTTCTTTCCGATAGAAAAAAACATGCTTACTTCTCCATCTCTCACCTTAGAATTATCTAGGAAGAGTAAATAATGCTGTACTACCCAGCTCCTGGATGGGTCTGTATCTCCAAGCTGAGAAAAAGCTCTACATACAAGAGGAAATATAATTTGATGTTTGGGAACCAAGGAAGAGAGCAAGGGACTTGAGACAACCAAGGTTCACAAGTGAGTCAAGATTGCAAAGCACAGACAAGGGGAGAGGACCCAGGAGCAGGAAAGCAGAGGTTAGCCATAGAGAAGGGAAGACCTGGGGAATATGAAAAGAGCTTGGGGAGGCTTAGAGCTTCCCTAGAGCATGGATCTGGGGTCTCAGGCAACTCTAGACCTGAAGGGCTGGACGGTCCCTGTTGATGTTGAGGTCACATAAAGATATAAACTCAAACTTTCATGCCCTAATGTTTCTACAAGCCATTTTTAACTCGCTTGTTTGAGCATAGTTTCCTATACGTTTCTGTAAACTGTGGCTATCTCCACTTTAACTGCAATCAAACCCAGATTATGTTCAAAATTTTAAACGATAGTACAGAGAATACTGAATTTAGGGAGACCTTGACTACAATGCTTACTCTGCCACTAACCAGATGGAGGACATTGTCAACTGTTGTACATCCCTGGACCTCAAGCTCTTCATTAAAGATATTAGATAAATGATTAATACACTTATATTAATAATTTATCTGTACTCCTAATTTCTTCACTGGAAAGGGTTACACGACAAAGTGAGAAGGAATATAATTTGAGAAGTAAAATGACACGATTTTTAAATATATATACATATATAAAATAAAACATTGGAATATTGACCCTTTAGCTTCAATTATGTAATATTCATAGAGATGTCTAAACTACCAGATGGAATCAGAGATACAGCACTGAGACATAGCACTTAAGAAATGTCATTGTCAGATCCACGAAGATCTGCATATTTTTTTGATGGACTGCCAAGTGAGATTTCCAGTGACAGTTGCCACAGCCCAGATAGAATATGTATATCAGGGCTACCTTCACATCCTCACCTACCGTGTCCAACAAGCTAGAGGTCATTTGTCAGAGCCTCAAGGAACTCACAGTGCTGCAGCGAGACAGGGATTGCTTGCAATGCTTAATAATTTAAGCTCTTGTCAGTTCATCCTTTTGGATATGCTACCATTTGGGAATAGTGATAAACTCCCCTTTAGTTCAGCTTCTTTTAACCTTGACATGAGCTCAGAGACAAGAATATAAGAATGTTCAATGCAAGCAAAAACAAAAAAAAGGTTGGGCTTACCACTAGACTGATTTGGATTGCCATATAACCTGTCTACACAGCATGAGTTACTAGGACAGGTGTGCATATGACTTAATGTAAGGTCATTATAGGCTCCCTGTGTGACCACATGGGTTATGGACAATAATTATGGACTACAGATACTGATGATTCTATAGAAGAATGTAAACTTCTACAACTCAAATAATTTAAATATTGATATTGGGTTTTGTTCTTTTAAAAAAAAACCAGGAATAGGATAAACATGGTTAATACTGACTTGAATAATTAAACTACTATAGTGATACTTTCGGATATCTTAGTATTTTGCAATTTCACATTCAATTGCTTTTCTAAACCAGTCTGAGTGACATACCTGTGGGATGCAGGAATCACTTCTTTCTCTACATAGGTTGGAGGCACCCTGCACACAGACATTACATACAAGTGTCTGTTCTACTTCAAAAACTGTCCGGGCTCTGAGCAAATAGAGATTGAGAAGGATCAAGTCTAAGAGCATTTTCTAATTGTGATTATATAATTCAAAGAATATTGAGCAAGAGCAAATAAATACACCTGAGCTACCTCTGAGAGACTACTGGTAAGACGCAATATAAAGCAGTTAGTTGTTGGGGCAAACTAATTGGGCATAGAGCTTCCTATTAAAAAAGAAAAGAAAAAAATGCTAGCGAAATTACAAGAAGAAAGAAAGGCAAAGCACGTGACCCAATGAGGTTCAAACTGTGGCTACAAAGAATATTTTAGGAAATATATTGTCAATCAATGGGTAAAGCGCAAACTCAAAACTCTCTTTGTTTAATGTAAGATTTTCAAGCAGCTTTCATGTGTAATACAACTTGAAAAAAATGTGAAATAAAAAAACAGAATGTTTTTATGTTTCTGTAATTTCACTACATTACAAGGTGTCCTGATTAATGTATCAGGGAATCTTCTGGTCATATGACTTAATGACGCTGCTACTTGACTTTATGAAGCATTCCTTTGATCATTTAAAGTGAGCTACTCAGCAAAATTTCAATATTAGGTTTTCAGGAATAAACCACAATTTTTTCTTAGGTTTTTATGTAATTAAATTTGTTGCTACATTACTGCCAAAATTGTGAATTCCTTATTAAAATTTTCAGAGATGTGCAATTTATATGTGTGTCCAATAACACTATGAGAGTGTACTTCTCTCTGTCTATGCCTCTGGCTATGACTGTAGGATAAATTTCAGTTTTAAGTTTGGAATACAGTTGAGAAGTAAGGTTATGAGAGGATTTTGAAATCACAGCTTAGACTTGGCAAAAAGAGTCCTAACATTTTCTATACAAACAAATGAAATGCCAGAGCAGACTCTCAATGTCAGAGCTTTTGAAAGAAATCTGGTTTGGCTCAACTAGAGTTAGCTGTGTGTGCTGAGACAATTTGACCTAGAAACAAAATGCTCTCTACAAATAATCAGCGAAGCTGAAAGGAAATTAATATGATTTTTAGTGTTTGACTTCAGTTGAATACTAGACAATTATGAGAAAATAATAATTATTATCTGAGCATACATTGTGGAATAATGACCATTGCTAGTATGAAGTTGCCAAGTAATTTCAGACTTATTTAGTTGTTTAAACATAGACTCATAAAAGGCAAAAACTGGAAAAGATATTGGAAATAATAGCCAATTGTGGCAATGTTTTAGAAGAAACTCAGGCTTGTTTCCAGTAATATTCTAGTATAGTCATATATATATATGAATCTTTAGAATCGTAATACAAAATCTTTCTTAAAATTCATTTTAAAAATTAAAGTATAATTTACATTCCATAAAATTCATCCTCTTTAGTATAAAGTTCTACAAGTTTTGACAAATGCAAAAGTTGGGCAATCCCCAGCACATTCAATATACAGAACAGTCCCAACATTCCCCAAAACTCCTCTGGGCATCTTTGCGGTCAACCCAACCTCCAGGTCCTGAAAAACACTGGTCTGCTTTCTATTTCTATAGCTTTGACAGAACCCACATTTTAATAGCAGAGAAAATGCACCTGTCTATTTTTTCAAGATGGTTGAAGGAAACGGTATTATAATACTCTGCTTATACATTATAAGGCGGTTTCCTAAACGTGAACAAGCAATACATAGGTTGGCTCCATTTATTTGCTACTGGAATCATAGCTCCTTGCCCCTCCCGTACTTCCAGACCCAGGCTTGGCGACTGGGCATCTGAATCTTCTTGGTAGATTAATTTGATATCCCCTCAAACTGACACTCTAAATATTTAAACATTTTTTTAGAGAAGCCCAGAACCTGGCTGAGTGCAAAGGCAGAAAAGGAGGATTTTGAAAGATAGCACCCTTGCTTCTTGCATAATCCACTTGGCCAAACAAACACACAATTAATCAACAACTCTTGGACATAAAGCTTTGTTATGAGCAGAACCAACAAGATCTTCTTACTGTCTCTCCCAGGCAGTTTAACCAAGAATCCTTTTTAATACATCTAGTAGTCCCTTTAGGAAGAATTCTGAAAAATACAATTTTCTTCTTTGATTTACACTTTCAGGGATGTTTTATTGCAGAGTGTCCCGAACTATTGCCAATCTGACCTTTTGTTCTTTCTCTACAATGTATTAGCTCTACACCTCACCTAAGGAGCTCAACTAGCCATCGAGGTCCCCCTGACACTTTAGGACTCTCATCCTCTCCCCTAACTCCCACGGTACCCTGGGGAGTTGACCAGATGTATGGGAAACAAGTGCCCCCGCTGGTAGTTGCTAAGAAACAGAGGGGTGGGAAGAGTGCCCCTGTTTCTTAGAACCAGCATTGAAAATTGGATTAAGTTTTCATATTGAAACAGAGTTTCAATCATAGATTTTTCTACTCTAATGGTATAACACATTCCAATATTTTTTGTTTATTTGTTTCTTCTTTCATTCATCCACGTATTGAGTGCCTGCTATGTTTGAGGCATTGTGCTTATCACTGGATACATACTTTGCCCTCAGACAGCCCAAATTAAGTGAGGTTAAATCAGCTTCTATAGGCTGGCCTAAGATCTGATCATGCTTTGTTAAATCATTTCTTAAGGAAAATATGTGACTCAAGTTCCAAACAGTAGATTTATAAATAAGCTTTGGTAATCCCAAAACCATTTATCAACTTGGAGTTGCTCGCATGTTAGAAATGAACTAGTTCTCTATTAATCAATATCATGTCTTATTTCATTAAATTCAAGTACCATTGATTTAATTGGAGTGAGGGAGGAAAAAGCTGATTGCTATCCCTGTGTTTTGGATTTAAGAAATTCTCTTTTCCCTTACTGCAGATATGTTACATGAGATTTAACAAAAAGAAATACAATCCAACAATAAAACCCATCTTACTTGCTCTTCTTTCCTCACAAATTAGCAATGGAAGCTTGTCATCACATTACACGATTGGTTGCATTTTAATATTCAGAGTCTAATGACTGGCATGTGATAAAATATTCATTAAAATATTCATGAATAATCAGATTAAATGTCACATCTCTAAAGAAAGATCATCTGATAAGTGGTAACATCAGTTAATTTCTTTATTTGTTTATAGAGCACTGTTAAAGTGAAAGCAATCAGTATGAAAAACCTTTCTATTGGTATGTGAATTACATATAAATTATGCGTTGCCTCGCACTTGGAACAGCAGAGAAAAATCAGAAAATACTATTTCCTCCGTTTTTAAGAAAAATGGATGAGAGGGAACTATTTTCAATAATGCTCTAATAATTTTTTTTCCACCAGTACACTACTTCTGTATTGATTGCTATAACTTTTCCAACTAAGGATTAAGAACAGGAACTCTGATTTTCAGAATGATTTGAGAATAAGACGCACTGAACAATCAAATGTTTTGGTTACAAAAGAATTGCAATACCATAACCTTGTAGTGAGCAGGTGACCTCACTGAAAGTCTTTGTGCTTAATTTGGCAATTATGTACCAATGCGAGCTACAGAACTGAAGTAAAAAGGGTAGAGTTAGGTGGTAGAAAGCTGGAGTTGGTGCCTTGAAGAAAGGCATCTTACCCTCCTTCAAGGAGAACTAAAAGTGCCCCAACACTGGCCCATAGGAGCTGTCAATACTGGCCCAGTCACACTGTAGCCACCCTGCCAGAAGGCAAAGGGGGAAAAGGCTGTCATTTCTTTTAGAGGGGACTCAAAAATGACACCTACTTACCACCTCACAACAGTCAGAATGGCCATCATCAAAAAGTCTACAAATAATAAATGCAGGAGAGGGTACAGAGAAAAAGGAACCCTCCTATACTGTCGGTGGGGATGTAAATTGGTGCAGCCACTATGGAGAACAGTATGGAGGTTCCTTAAAAAACTAAAAATAGAGTTGCCACATGATCCAGCAATCCCACTCCTTGGCATATATCCGGAAAAGACAAAAAATCTAATTCAAAAAGATACATGCACCCCAACGTACAATAGCCAAGACATGGAAGCAACCTAAGTGTCCATTGATGGATGAATGGATAAAGAAGATGTGGTATATATACACAATGGAATATTACTCAGCCATAAAAAAAGAAGGAAATAATGCCATTTGTGGCAACATGGATGGACCTACAGTTTACCATACTAAAAGTGAAGTAAGTCAGACAGAGAAAGACAAATATCATATGATATCACTTATATGTGGAATCTAAAAAAAAAAATGACACAAATGAACTTATATACTGAACAGAAATAGACTCACAGACAGAGAAAACAAACTTACGGTTACCAAAGAGGACGGGGGAAGGGATAAATTAGGAGGTTGGGATTAATATACACAGACTACTATATATAAAATAGATAACCAACAAGGACCTACTATATATCAGAGGGAACTATATGCAATGTCTTGTAATAATCTATAAGGGAAAAGATTCTTAAAAAGAATATATTCTTTTTCAGAACATATCTATATATATAGCTGAATCACTGTGCTGTACACCTGAAACTAACACAGAATTGTAAACCAACTACACTTCTACTTAAAAAAATGACACCTACTAATGCTCTACATGTTAAATATGACTTTCTAATACAACACCAGCATATCTATTTTTAACCAGGGTTACTGAAACCAAAATATTCATGCTGTTCAGATAATAACAGCATTAATATACACAATTTATTATGGAATTATATGACAACCTATCATGGAGCTTGTGATTAACTTCACATTAACATCAAAGTCATATGATATCCTACCCATTCACTGAACAAAGCTATCTCCTTAACATCACTTACTGTAGATTAATGTATGATTTGGCAGAAATGCTAAAGAAGAACACTATCCCTTCTCAGATAGAGAAATTTTAGCAAATAGAAATGCATTAACCTTGTTAATTTTTACCCTCGTTCCATCCAATACGCAATGGCTCTAGGGCCAAAGGTATTTGCCCTCAACATTTCTCACCTTAGTTAGAGTTGTGGATACATTTGGTAGACCTTGAGTTTAGAAATTTATCTAGTCTGAAAAGTTCAACCTGCAGGGTGTACATACACAAATATTCCCAGGATTGGATTTCTCCCACTGAGAAGAAAAAAGCGTTCATATGGTAAAACCAGAGGCAAACAGTTTATTGAAAAGGAGACAATGGAAGAAAAGACAGTTCCCTTTTGTTTCAGAATATCTTTTCCACTATGTTGCCTGGGGGAGAGCTTTCATTTTCTTAATTCAATGACTTCTTCCAATATTTAAAAACATTTATCTTTGCCCCTGGTATTTTCTTATGTGTATAGTCACTTAAGTGACCATATCATTTACAAATCAGCTAACCCAAGTTGCTAAGTCATGTAAATAATAAATCGTCCACTATAAATCCAGAGTCTTGTTAAATTCTAATATGTCTTTCAATATCTATGTCATAGACTATAATCTTATATTCTTCATGACTATGTGATTGTAATTTACATTCTTAATTACACTAAAAGATAATATATCCTATCTAAAAATAGGCCAACACTTACTGACAGTCTTTGTAAATTTCAGATAAATAGGCAAAGATTTTTAAAGAATATCTGAATTATAAATATTATTCTACATTATTTAAGATCTTATTTTTTTTCATTTTTGTCCAGAATTTGTTGTTGATTTTCAAATAATTAACTCAAAAACAATCATTGGATATTTGCAGTACATCATATCTCAATAGTTTTTATATTAAAATCAGATTTCTCAGAACATGGGACGAAGGTTTCTTAAGTCTATATAGAACTTTAAATTCTCATTTTTCCCAAACTTGCTATCATTGGGTGTAAATATATTTGAGACGTTTTATATTTGGTTTTGAAAATTGCATGTGCTGTACTATGTTGCTCATATATTTTTAACATCATATTTTCTTAAATGTAAAATTAAAAAAAAAACTGTACTCACACAAAATGAAATTGCAGTTTATTTTTTAAATTTCAAATCTTAAAAATCTCTGGAATAGTTTTGGGAATAGGTATGAGAATTTATGAAAGAAAAACATGACCTCTAAGAATCCACTTAGGTTTCCTGATTTAGTCATTCTTTTCTATTCAAATAATGAAACGTCCTCATTCTTTATTTGAAGAAAATGAAGCACAAGGAGATACAGTAACACATCCATGGTCATCTCTGTGAAACCAAAGCCACGTCTGTCTTATTGGCAGAGCACTGCTTTTCCTAGAAGTGTCCCTGACACAGAATAAGCATATCATACCGATTGTTTGGATAGATAATAGTGTATTTATAAACAAATAATTTTAAAATGAAATTTTAAAAGTATTTCCTGAAATCTTCCGGGCAGACTTTAAACAATAGACTAATTGTAAGATATTGAAACTTTGTAGTTGGTGGAACAAGAGAGTATTCACTGACTTATTCACACTTGGAAATTAGTCAAGTGAGTTACATATGTGAATGAAAGATTCTTAACAGCTACCAACCAGTATGCAGTTCACCATGAAATAATTTAAGTATTGCCTGGATCTTAATAAACCACAGTCTCAAGACAATTCGACAGTGTGCCACATGACTACATATAAAACTTGTTCCTTTCAGAATTGTCGCTTTAAAAAAGAGATTTGTAAACTAGAGATAGATAACAAGAATTTTGAGATGACTAGAAGCTTTCTCTTATGAAGAACAACTGAAAAAAAAAAATGGCATCATTTAACGTGGCTGGTAAATGCATCTTAAAGAAAGCATTCGGTATCCATCAAGTCCTCAAAAGGCTCCCAGGTAGGAGAGGGTGCAGACTTACCGTGGAGCAGAATTGAGAGCACTTAGGGGAATAGCAAAGAGGTAGATTTCGGCTCAGTGCAAAGGCACTTCCAAAATAAGTGTCCACAGTGGAAATGGGTCCCAAATAGCTATCATTCTGATGGAATCACTTTCTGATAATATTAATTAGCAGAAATTAATTAACCTTCTTCAAATTCTTCCAGTGTGATTGACTTGCATTGACCATTTCAAATCCTTGCTTTCTTTTCAATGCAGTCTAAATATTCATATTTGGGACCATAGGATTCTATGCATTACATGGATGAAGTTATTTTATTAAATAAATTTCTTAGCTATCCAATATCTAAATCTTCGTAAAATATGAAGAAGCTGAATACAATACAAAGTTTACTTCTCCCTAATGAATTCATTATCACAGCATTTCTTATGTTAACTATTGATGTCAGTTTCTGCATGAAATACGCTAAAAAATCAGGTTTTGATTTGCTTTGGCCACTGTTATTTATGAGCAGGGTGTAGTAAACCTTTGGTATTTTTCTAGTAATAAATAATTTTCCAAAAATTATTTTTATACTGCCTATTTTACAGTTCCAATAACTAGTAGGAATCCCCCAAAACATCTTTGATGATGATCAAAGGTCATCCAGGGTCAACAGAAATTTTAGATAATCAAGGGGGAAATATTCCCTTGCAGGAAATCATATGACATGATACATTCTTCGGTGTAAAATATTCCATTATTTAAAATATTTTAAATACTAGCATACACAAATAGTATCAAAATGATAAGCCTAGGGAAACCATTCAACTGCTCTATTATACATTTCAAAATACACATTTTAAAATATAACTTTATTTTTGATAAATGCATTTTAAGAAATCACATTTAAAGAAGACATAAATGTTAACTTTCTGTGAGTTTTAGCAGGAGTGGTACTAAGACTATTTGACAAATAGTACGGTAAAGACACTAAATCTAGCACTAAATCTAGCACTAAATCTAGCACTAAATCTGCCTTACCCCTAGATTTCTAGATTGTGCGAATTTCCCAGTTTGGACTAACCAGGAGGGATGGGGTAATTCAAGGGAGGAGACTTGGGAAAGTAGCTTATTGTCAACCAGAAGAAACTGCATGCAGCTTGCAGTGTGTGACATGTATCATATTACTTTTCAGTAAGTACATTTTTGAATTAGGTGAGTATGAAGATAGATGTCAGCCAGGAGCATGAATCATGACATTAAAGATATCAAAATCATTAGAACAAAATAAGGATTACTTTGGTAGACCGGAATTGAAGGTTATCGCATAAGTATGTAAAAGTTTGAGGCTCACTGTACATACTTATTTCTCTATAGTATATTGTATAGAATTATAATTATATAGAATAGAGTAGCTTGTTATGAGTCTCCATTTCCATTCATAAAAAAAAGCCCTCAAACACTGTTGGCCAAAAGACCATTCTGGAGTTGCTTGTTAGTGCCCTAGTTCTGATCACTTTGCTCTGGTCTATGCAGGATCACTGTTTTTGCTTCAGAGCTCTTATTACTAGGTCCCTTTCTACTCATGTTCTTGCTTCAAGTGTCTAAACACTGACATTAATTTGATGGGAAAGTTTTTATCCTTCCAGTGTGCTCCAAGGTTTGGATGAGACAATGGGTACTCTGGCTGTAGAGTTCTCTGATGCTATACTTTAGGCCTATAAGCAACTAATCTTCCCTTCAGGGACCAATACTGTCTGCATGCTGTGATCACGGGAGTGATTTGAAGCCCATTTCAGTCTAAAGAATTACTTCTTCCTTAAAAGAAGTAGAAAAAGACATGCCCTGTGTGCAAGCATGGGTGCCAAAGAACATCTACACAGCACTATCAAATATCTCTTTGGAAAAAACTGGACACAAATATTATTGTATAATCAATCACACATATATATGTAACCAACTCTCACTCACAAACACATATAAATTAATTTATACTTAATGCAGTGCTTTCCAAAACCAAACAGAACAACAAAACTGAAGAATTAAAGCTGAAATTTAAAACCAATTAAGTTGCATAAAAGGAAATAGTAAACTTTTGCTACTTCTGGTGCTTCCATAGAGCTGAAAACAGTCTTCTAAATTTTAAAATGCACTTATATTCTAGATTTCTAATTTTTTTAATTTTTATTATTTTTTTCTTTTTGGCCACACCACATGACATGCAGGATCTCAGCTCCCCAACCAGGGATTGAACACGTGCCCCCTGCATTGGAAGCCTGGAGGCCTTCCTAACCACCAGAGCACCAGGGAAGTCCCTATATTCTAGATTTGCTAAACCTTTTGGACGTAAATAGTGAAATTGGTGAGAAGACTATAATAACTATAAGTCAAACCATGATCTGAGACATTAACGATGTCCTAAAATAACAGGTCAAAAAATACACACTATTAAGGGTCACTATATATAATGTTTAAGTTCCTTGGCTTAAAATTCAAAATTTCCTCCCAATATTAGCGAAGTCAGTTCTCTTTGAAGTTTTTAAAGAATCAGACATGATAGGAGAATGATATGAAGAGGTAATCATTATAATCAGTATTTCTCTCAACTTTGGTTTTGAGTCTTTACTCATTCTTTTAATCCTGACCAATGAAGTATTTTTCCCTAGTTATGGTACAAAATTGCTTTCTTTAGCATAATAAATCATCTCTTGTTTGATCAACTCCTAAGTTAACATGAAGGGATATGCATTTTCATACATAATGCATAAAAATATCAAACTGTCAATCTAGGAAATGAATGAAAATGAGTGGGGAATTGCAAAAGAAGCATGGACTTGTGGAGTTAGAGATGACTTCAAAGAATGGGTCTGCAGTCCACCAGAGGGCAGACAGCAGAAGCAAGAAAAACTAGAATCCTCCAGCCTGTGGAACAAAATCCACATTCATGAGGGCAGGAAGCAGAAGCAAGAAGAACTACAATCCTGCAGCCTGTGGAACAAAAACCACATTCACAGAAAGATAGACAAGACGAAAAGGCAGAGGGCTATGTACCAGATGAAGGAACAAGATAAAACCCCAGAAAAACAACTAAATGAAGGGGAGATAGGCAACCTTCCAGAAAAAGAATTCAGAATAATGATAGTGAAGATGATCCAGGACCTCGGAAAAAGAATGGAAGCAAAAATCGAGAAGATTCAAGAAATATTAACAAAGACCTAGAAGAATTAAAGAACAAACAAACAGAGATGAACAATACAATAACTGAAATGAAAACTACAGTAGAAGGAATCAATAGCAGAATAACTGAGGCAGAAGAACGGATAAGTGACCTGGAAGACAGAATGGTGGAATTCACTGCTGTGGAACAGACTAAAGAAAAAAGAATGAAAAGAAATGAAGACAGCCTAAGAGACCTCTGGGACAACATTAAACGCAACAACATTCGCATTATAGGGGTCGCACAAGGAGAAGAGAGAGAGAAAGGACCTGAGAAAATATTTGAAGAGATTATACTCAAAAACTTCCCTAACATGGGAAAGGAAATAGCCACCCAAGTCCAGGAAGCGCAGAGAGTCCCATACAGGATAAACCCAAGGAGAAACACGCCAACACACATAGTAATCAAACTGGCAAAAATTAAAGACAAAGAAAAATTACTGAAAGCAGCAAGGGAAAAATGACAAATAACATACAAGGGAACTCCCATACGGTTAAAAGCTGATTTCTCAGCAGAAACTCTACAAGCCAGAAGGGAGTGGCGTGATATACTTAAAGTGATGAAAGGGAAGAACCTACAACCAAGATTACTCTACCCGGCAAGGATCTCATTCAGATTTGATGGAGAAATCAAAAGCTTTACAGACAAGCAAAAGCTAAGAGAATTCAGCACCACAAAACCAGCTCTACAACAAATGCTAAAGGAACTTCTCTAAGTGGGAAACACAAGAGAAGAAAAGGATCTACAAAAACAAACCCAAAACAATTAAGAAAATGGTCATAGGAACATACATATCAATAATTACCTTAAACATGAAAGGATTAAACGCTCCAACCAAAAGACGCAGGCTTGCTGAATGGATACAAAAACAAGACCCATATATATGCTGTCTACAAGAGACCCATTTCAGACATAGGGACACATACAGACTGAAAATGAGGGGATGGAAAAAGATATTCCATGCAAATGGAAATCAAAAGAAAGCTGGAGTAGCAATACTCATATCAGATAAAATAGACTTTAAAATAAAGAATGTTACAAGAGACAAGGAAGGGCACTACATAATGATCAAGAGATCAATCCAAAAAGAAGATATAACAATTATAAATATATATGCACCCAACATAGGAGCACCTCAGTACATAAGGCGACTGCTAACAGCTATAAAAGAGAAAATCGACAGTAACACAATAATAGTGGGGGACTTTAACACCTCACTTACACCAATGGACAGATCATCCAAACAGAAAATTAATAAGGAAACACAAGCTTTAAATGATACAATAGACCAGATAGATTTAATTGATATTTATAGGACATTCCATCCAAAAATAGCAGATTACACTTTCTTCTCAAGTGTGCAAGGAACATTCTCCAAGATAGATCACATCTTGGGTCACAAATCAAGCTTCAGTAAATTTAAGAAAACTGAAATCATATCAAGCATCTTTTCTGACCACATGCTATGAGATGAGAAATCAATTACAGGGAAAAAAACATAAAAAACACACACATGGAGGCTAAACAGTACGTTACTAAATAACCAAGAGATCACTGAAGAAATCAAAGAGGAAATCAAAAAATACCTAGAGACAAATCACAATGAAAACACGATGATCCAAAACCTATGGGATGCAGCAAAAGCAGTTGTAAGAGGGAAGTTTATAGCTATACAAGCCTACATCAAGAAACAGGAAAAATCTCAAATAAGCAATCTAACCTTACACCTAAAGGAACTAGAGAAAGAAGAACAAACAAAACCCAAAGTTAGCAGAAGGAAAGAAATCATAAAGATCAGAGCAGAAATAAATGAAATAGAAACAAAGAAAACAATAGCAAAGATCAATAAAACTAAAAGCTGGTTCTTTGAAAAGATAAACAAAATTGATAAACCATTAGCCAGACTCACCAAGAAAAAGAGGGAGAGTACTCAAATTAATAAAATTAGAAAAGAAAAAGGAGAAGTTACAACAGACATTGCAGAAATACAAAGCATCCTAAGAGACTACTACAAGCAAATGTATGCCAATAAAATGGACAATGTGGAAGAAATGGACAAATTCTTAGAAAGGTATAACCTTCCAAGACTGAACCAAGAAGGAATAGAAAATATGAACAGACCAATCACAAGTAATGAAATTGAAACTGTGATTAAAAATCTTCCAACAAACAGAAGTCCAGGACCAGCTGGTTCCACAGGTGAATTCTATCAAACATTTAGAGAAGAGTTAACACCCATCCTTCTCAAACTCTTCCAAAAACTTGCAGAGGAAGGAACACTCCCAAACTCATTCTATGAGGCCACCATCACCCTGATACCAAAACCACACAAAGATACTACAAAAAAAGAAAATTACACACCAATATCACTGATGAATATAGATGCAAAAATCCTCAACAAAATACTAGCAAACAGAATCCAACAACACATTAAAAGGATCATACACCATGATCAAGTGGGATTTATCCCAGGGATGCAAGGATTCTTCAACATACACAAATCAATCAATGGGATACACCATATTAACAAATTGAAGAATAAAAACCATATGATCATCTCAATAGATGCAGAAAAAGCTTTTGACAAAATTCAACAACCGTTTATGATAAAAACTCTCCAGAAAGTGGGCATAGAGGGAACCTACCTCAACATAATAAAGGCCATATATGACAAACCCACAGCAAACATCATTCTCAATGGTGAAAAACTGAAAGCATTTCCTCTAAGATCAGGAACAAGACAAGGATGTCCACTCTCACCACTATTATTCAACATAGTTTAGGAAGTCTTAGCCATGGCAATCAGAGAAGAAAAAGAAATAAAAGGAATACAAATTGGAAAAGAAGAAGTAAAACTGTCACTGTTTGCAGATGACATGATACTATACATAGAGAATCCTAATGATGCCCCCAGAAAACTACTAGAGCTAATCAATAAATTTGGTAATGTTGCAGGATACAAAATTAATGCACAGAAATCTCTTGCATTCCTATACACTGATGATGAAAAATCTGATAGAGAAATTAAGGAAACACGCCCATTTACCACTGCAACAAAAAGAATAAAATACCTAGGAATAAACCTACCTAGGGAGACAAAAGACCTGTATGCAGAAAACTATAAGACACTGATGAAAGAAATTAAAGATGATACATACAGATGGAGAGATATACCATGTTCTTGGATTGGAAGAATCAATATTGTGAAAATGACTACACTACCCAAAGCAATCGACAAATTCAATGCAATCCCTATCAAATTAACAATGGCAGTTTTTACAGAACTAGAACAAAAAATCTTAAATTTTGTATGGAGACACAAAAGACCCCGAATAGCCAAAGCAGTCTTGAGGGAAAAAAGTGGAGCTGGAGGAATCAGACTCCCTGACTTCAGACTATACTACAAAGCTACAGTAATCAAGACAATATGGTACTGGCACAAAAACAGAAATATAGATCAATGGAACAAGATAGAAAGCCCAGAGATAAACCCACACACCTACGGTCAACTAATGTATGACAAATGAGGCAAGAACATACAATGGAGAAAAGACAGTCTCTTCAATAAGTGGTGCTGTGAAAACTGGACAGCTACATGTAAAAGAATGAAATTATAATACTCCCTAACACCATACACAAAAATAAACTCAAAATGGATTAGAGATCTAAATGTAAGACTGGACACTATAAAACTCTTAGAGGAAAACATAGGAAGAACACTCTTTGACATAAATCACAGCAAGATCTTTTTTGATACCCTCCTAGAGTAATGGAAATAAAAATAAAAATAATCAAATGGGACCTAATGAAATTTAAAAGTTTTGCACAGCAAAGGAAACCATAAACAAGAAGAAAAGACACCCCTCAGAATGGGAGAAAATATTTGCAAACGAATCAACGGACAAAGGATTAATCTCCAAAATATATAAACAGCTCATGCAGCTCAATATTAAAAAAAGAAACAACCCAATCCAAAAATGGGCAGAAGACCTAAATAGAAATTTCTCCAAAGAAGACATACAGATGGCCAAGAAGCACATGAAAAGCTGCTCAACATCACTAATTATTAGAGAAATGCAAATCAAAACTACAGTGAGGTATCACCTCACTCCAGTTAGAATGGTCATCATCAGAAAATCTACAAACAACAAATGCTGGAGAGGGTGTGGAGAAAAGGGAACCCTCTTGCACTGTTGGTGGGAATGTAAATTGATACAGCCACTATGGAGAACAGTATGGAGGTTCCTTAAAAAACTAAAAATAGAATTACCATATGACCCAGCAATCCCACTACTGGGCATATACCCAGAGAAAACCATAATTTAAAAAGACACATGCACCCCAATGTTCATTGCAGCACTATTTACAAGAGCCAGGTCACGGAAGCAACCTAAATGCCCATCGACAGACGAATGGATAAAGAAGTTGTGGTACATATATACAATGGAATATTACTCAGCCATAAAAAGGAATGAAATTGGGTCATTTGTAGAGACCTGGATGGATCTAGAGACTGTCACACAGAGTCAAGTAAGCCAGAAAGAGAAAAACAAATATCGTATATTAACGCACATATGCGGAACCTAGAAAAATGGTACAGATGAACAGGTTTGCAGGGTAGAAATTGAGACACAGATGTAGAGAACAAATGTATGGGCACCAAGGGGTGAAAGCAGCAGTGGGGGGTGGTGGTGGTGTGATGAATTGGGCGATTGGGATTGACATGTATACACTGATGTGTATAAAATGGGTGAATAATAAAAAAATAAAAAATTAAAGAAAAAGAAATCTCTTGCATTCGTATACACTAATGAAAAATCTGAAAGAGAAATTAAGGAAACCCTCCCATTTACCATAAAAAAAAAAAAAATTGGGTCTGCAGAGTGACCTCCATTTAAAAAATTTTTTTTTTAAATACAGTTGATTTACAATGTTGTGCTAATTTCTGCTATACAGCAAAGTGACTCAATTATACATATGTATGCATTCTTTTTCACAGTCTTTTCCATTATGGTTTATCACAGGATACTGAATATAGTTCCCTGTCCTGTATAGTAGGACCGTGTTGTTTATCCATCCTATATATAATTGTTTGCATCTGCTAATCCCAAACTCCCAATCCATCCCTCCTCCATCCCCCTCGGCAACCACAAGTCTGTTCTCTATGTCTGTGAGTCTGTTTTTGTTTCGTAGATAAGTTCGTTTGTGTCATTTTAGATTCCACATGTAAGTGAATTGTATGGTATTTGTCTTTCTCTTTCTGACTTACTTTGCTTTGTATGATAATCTTTAGATCTATCCCTGAGTGACCTCCATTTTTAACCTGTTGGTTATAACTAGTTGTTAGACAATTTAAATGAGATATACATAGACAGCACCACAGCCCTTGAAACACAGATATGGAATAAATATATATTGATTTATAATTATAAAATTCCAATTTTATGTGGAATAAAATTGATTTATGCTAATATTATTACTTTTATTTTAATGTATATATTATCTGAGAAAAGCGTTTCAATTTGCTTTTGTACATTTAAAAAATTTTTTATATCTCTTTGATCAAGTCTTTAATTTATGATGGGTTTGTTTTTGTATACAGTGTAAACAATGAAGAAAAACACTCCTTATGGCCCAACTCTAACAGCTGTGCATTTACAATTCAATAAATAATTATGTTTAGCAGGTTTGGATGTCTACTTTAACTACATATTGAAATATATGATTTGGTCTCATTCTTGGAGTGCTATTTTGTTTCACACAATTACATTTCTATTTTTGTGCTATTTCTTACTCTGTTCTTTGCCACTGGTTTTATTTGCTTCAGCATTTAGTACGAAAGTTCCTACTCTGGCTTTTTCTTTCGTCATATTGTTTATTCTTGCATATGGATGTTAGAAACTTTTTCCTTTGTTTTCTTAAAAAATCCCAGTTGGGGATATCTGGATTAAATTCAGTCAATAAATTAATGAACGTCATTGACATTTATTACATATAGCATGATTAACAACATACAAAATTTATGTACAGCTATACTTGTATACAAAGAGTACACATGCACTCTTTTCAAACTTCTTGAATGCATTTACTTAGACCTTTGAAAACTGGTCCCCAGTCCCTTTGGTTATACCAGAGTTTTTTGACCCTGGTTTATTCAATGGCATTCTTTCACCCCAACCAACTACGTTTTCCATATGAAGTTCCCACGCAGTATCACCAGGGAGAAAAATCAAGAAGCAGTCTCCACCCTAGGAATTTATCGTCCCTTCCTTCCACTTCATGTCACAATGTAGCGTTCAGACAGTAAAATGCCCATCACGCTCTAATATCACTAATATTTGTACTCCTTCTTTAGTCTACATGTTCCTTGGTGAAAGAATCTTTGACTCAAATTCCAAGTCCCTAGCAAAGTTCCTAGCATGCTGTAAATGCCCAATAAGTGCTTACAAAAATCTGATAAGCAAAAAGTGTAACTAAAAGAAAAAAAAAATCGTGCTGAATCTTTTGAGACTTTGTAAATAGAAAAGTGTTTAGCATGTCATCTTGAAAATTTGTCTTTGGCTGTTATTTTAGTAGTATGTTTTTTAGTCCATAAAGTCACTTATAGATTATAGTTTTGCCAAAATTATTTAAATGAAGTCTTTGAGAAAATTCCTTAAAGTGATCTCAAAAAAATGAGCTTCAAGGGATTGTGACAAGTGCAAATTTATATTTTTAGGTGTGCATATTTTAAAGAGTTTGCATTTGCAATTGAGTGCATATATATGTATATATATATCTTTAAGAGAGGATCTATACATTACTTAGGTTCTCAAATGCATTTATGATCCAGAAAACTAAATACCTTATAGGTTTTCCTAAAAGAGTTGCTAGATATTTCAGTTGAGCAATGTTTGTGAAGCCTCCACAAATTTTAGATTTTTATTATGAGTGTGATTACATTCAATGTAATCCTTGATACTTTTCATGAATTTTTCATCAAAAATAATTGTATTTTTGGAAAAACATAAGAACAAAATAAAATTAATATTGATAATCAAATCTCAATGTATCCTACATTTATTTATATACCCCATTAACATTTAAATTATAGATGGAGAATATAAGTGAACATTGAATACATGGAGATTACATTATCAATATTAATTTTTATATATGGGCACATAATCATACACTTACTTTAGTACAAAGTACTGAAATTATATACAATTCCTTCTTATCAAATGTAAAGTAAAATTAGTAACTCTATAAACAAATAGGACCTAATTAAACTTAAAACCTTTTGCACCACAAAGGAAACAATAAACAAAATGAAAAGACAACCTGCAAAATGGGAGAAAATATTTGCAAACGATGTGACCAACAAGGGATTAATTTCCAAAATATACAAACAGCTTATACAGCTCGGTATCAAAAAAAACCAAACAATCCATCAAAAAATGAGCAGAAGATCTAAACAGACATTTCTCCAAGAAGACATACAGATGGCCAACAGACACATGAAAAATATGCTCAACATCGCTAATTATTAGAGAAATGTAAATCAAAACTACAATGAGGTACCATCTCACCAGTCAGAATGGCCATCATCAAAAGTCTGCAAACAATAAATACTGGAGAGGGTGTGGAGAAAAGGGAACCCTCCTATACTGTTGGTGGGAATGTAAATTGGTGCAGCCACTGTGGAGAACAGTATGAAGGTTCCTTAAAAAAGTAAAAATAGAGTTACCATATGATCCTGCCATATATCCAGAGAAAACTGTAATTCAAAAAGATACATGTACCCCAATATTCATAGCAGCACTATTTACAATAGCCAAGACATGGAAGCAACCTAGGTGTCCATCAACAGATGAATGGATAAAGAAGATGTGGTATATATACACAATGGAACATCAGCCATAAAAAAGAATGAAATAATGTCATTTGCAGCAACATGGATGGACCTAGAGATTATCATACTAAGTGAAGTAAGTCGGACAGAGAAAGGCAAACATCGTACGCTGTTGCTTATATGTGGAATCTAAAAAAATGATACAAATGAATTTATTTATAAAACAGATATAGACTCATAGACATAGAAAACAAACATGGTTACCAAAGGGGAAAAAGGGGAGGGATAAATTAGGAGTTTGGGATTAACATACACACACTATGATATATAAAATAGAGAGCCAACAAGGACCAACTGTATAGCACAGGGAACTATACTCAAAATCTTGTACTAACCTGTAATGGAAAAGAATCTAAAAAAGAATATAAGTGTGTGTGTGTGTGTGTGTGTGTGTGTGTGTGTGTGTGTGTATGTCTGAATCACTTTGCTGTACACCTGAAACTAACACAATACTGAAAATCAACTATATTTCAATTTTTTTTTTTAAATTAGTAACTCTAAGTCAACGTACTTGATAATAGAATTAGGCAGGATTGTAGCTTACATTTTTCATGTATGCTGGACTCCATTAAGTTTTTAATATTTGTTTTTATTATTTATAGACACCCCTAAACTAATCCTTTCAGAAAAGAATAAGAGATATAGATATAATGAGTTGACTTGCAAACCAATGCTTTCTATTTTTTTTTTTTAATTTGATACCATTAATTAAGATTTTGGATGTCCTACAACAAAAATATTTCCTTATAAACAGACTGCAATATAATTTTGCTTTAATATGTAAGTGGGCATTTTTAGAAAACTGCCCACTTACATATTACTGTTAATGTGTTTCATGTTAATAGCTATCACCTTTCAATATGGTAGTTCATTTGTTTTGTGCTTTGTGTTTGTGCACATGTGTGCATGCTACTGCTTCAATGAAAGTATCACAAATTTGAAGATCTGAAATTGGAATTTGAACAAAAATACAATGCATATCTTTCAGAGGAAATGAGAAATGATTCATCCATTTCCTATCTAGTGTTTGGAAGATAAATAACTTCTCATCATTTAATATGTAGCTCATAAGGTACGCATTATGAGTATGGTATTGTACCTAATAAGAAACGGTTCTTTTTCACCTTAAGTTCCCAGTAGCATTCCAGTTTTTGTGGGTACACTGAGAATAAGTTATTCCTTTGTAGGAGAATTCATTACCAGTAGCTGATAGCTCATGGCTGAATTGCTTATGGAATTACTGAAACCATGTTTTTCTGATATAAAAAAAAAACAAAAACAAAAACGATTTTTTAAAAACCAAATCTTTTGTTGGCACGTTAACAACTAAATCATTGTTTGGAATATTTCCTTCCTCATATGTCTTTGCCCGTCTTCCCTTTCTATTGCATTTTGAAATGAAAAAAA
The DNA here is from genome assembly GCF_028021215.1 of Eschrichtius robustus. NCBI lineage: Eukaryota > Metazoa > Chordata > Mammalia > Artiodactyla > Eschrichtiidae > Eschrichtius > Eschrichtius robustus. The sequence goes on along the minus strand of NC_090831.1, from coordinate 121,210,163 downwards.
CAAAATGTCTTTCATTTGAAAGACAATGTTCCTTAATGTGCTAAGAACTCGTGTAAATATATAGAATGGGCAACTCTCAGAACAATGATAGGTTATTAATTTGAAAACAAACATTTGGATGCAAATAATAAGCCTACTGTATTTTACATTCTAAACATTCTATGATATCTTGATCATTGCTTTTCAAGTTTAATTTTTTGGGTAGAGAAGAATGCTATTCTAGGTCATTCTTTCTGGCCCTATAACTTGAAAATCTTACTTATTTTCTTCAGAGTATTCTTTCCACCACTCTTTGTTCTTTCTGAATCTCTACCCCAAGGAAATAGTTTCAGCTTTTTCCTAGTTTCATGTCCTTTATTTTCCCCTCCAGAGAGTTCTATATCTGGCCTCCTCCACCATCTAATTAACAGTGAAGCACTGCTCCTTGAGACTCCTTTTTTCTCTTACCATATGTGGCAATCTTCTGAATAATGAATTTCAATTTCATTAGTGTCTATAATATTCAAAGCAGACTCATGATTAATATAACTCCAAATATATTCTGATAAAGTTCTCATAGGAATATGTTTGGAAATCTATGAGAATGACTCAGGTCTTTGCATATCTATTTAATCTTGAACTTTGCTATTTGTTTTATGCAGGCAATTTGTCTTTTTTCCTCTTCCGGAATTAATGAATTATAATATATATTTAACGGGGCAAACGCACATGTTGTCAGATAATGGTACAGACATTTTCATTATTTCGCAGGATAAAAACAAGAGACTGTTGAAGATGCATTCCATGTCATGGGTGGTTAGACTCAATATTGTTAAATGTCAATTCTTCCCACATCAATCTATAGATTTGACACAATTCCAAAAAAATATTCCAGCAGGTTTTCCTGTTATACTGACAAACTATTTGTATAATTTATAGAAAAAGGAAAAAGACATAGAAGGACCAACACAATTATGAAGAAAGAACAAAGTTGGAGGACTCACACTACTAGATTTCGAGACATACTGTAAAACTATCATAATCAAGACTGACATTGAGGGGCTTCCCTGGTGGCGCAGTGGTTGAGAATCTGCCTCCCAATGCAGGGGACACGGGATCGAGCCCTGGTCTGGGAAGATCCCACATGCTGCGGAGCAACTGGGCCCGTGAGCCACAATTACTGAGCCTGTGCATCTGGAGCCTGTGCTCCACAACAGGAGAGGCTGCGATAATGAGAGGCCCGCGCACCGCGATGAAGAGTGGCCCCCACTTGCCACAACTAGAGAGAGCCCTCGCACAGAAACGAAGACCCAACACAGCCATAAATAAATAAATAAATAACCCCCCCCCAAAAAAAAAAAAAAAACTGACATTGATGTATAGACCAATGGAACAGAATAAGAAGCCCAGAAATAAACTCATATAAACACAGTCAGTTGATCTTTGACAAAAGAAATTCAATGGAGAAAGGATAATCCTTCTCCTTTCTTAAACCATGTAGAAAAAGCGGTGCTGGGCATTCATATGTGAAAAATAATAATAATAACATAGACACAGACTATACATCTTACCAAAAATTAACACAAAATGGATATAGACATAAATGTAAAATGAAAACCTATAAGCCATTTAGAAGAAAACCTAAGAGAAAATCAATGTGTCTTGGATTTGGAGTGGGTCTGTAGATACAACACCAAAAGCATGATCCATGAAAAAGAAATTGATAAGTTGGACTTTACTTAAATTTTAAAAGTTGGATTTTTAAAAGACACTGTTAAGAGAGTTAAAATCAAAGCACAGACTGAAAAAGCATTTGCAAGATACGTCTTGCAATTGTATCCAAAATAAACAAAGAACTCTTAAAACTCAGGAATAAGAAAGCAACCCAATGAATAAATGGGCAGAATATCTGTACAGACACTTTTTCAAAGAGAATATACAGATGACAAATAAGACAACATTTATGGAAAAATGTTCAACCTTATTTGTTATTAAGTTAATGCACATTAAAACAACTGTAAGATGTCAAACAACTGAGAATACTAATTTCTAGTGAGAATGTAGAGCAACAAGAACTTTCATTCATTGCTGGTGGAAATGCAAAATGGCACATCCACTTTGCAAGACAGTATGGGCGGATTCTTAGAAAGCTAAACATAGTCTTACTATATAACCCAGCAATCAAATTCCTACTATTTACCCAACTGAACTGAAAACTTATGTGCATACACACACACACACACACACACACACACACACATACACACACACCCACACACTCATGGATGTTTATAGCAGCTTTATTTATAATTGGCAAAAACTGGAAGTAACAAAGATGTCCTTTAACAGGTGAATGAATAAACAAACTATGATGCAACTATACAACAGATTAAAAGAGAATAAATTAACAAGCCATTCAAAGACATGTGTGAATCTTAAATGCATATTTCTAAGTAAAAGAAGCCAGTCTTTGAAGGCTATATGATTTATGCTTCCATTTATATGACATTCTAGAAAAAACAAAACTAAAGAGCTCAGTGGTTGACAGGGATTTGAGAAAAAGTGGAATACATAAAGCATAGGACACTTTTTTAGGGTAGTGAAACTGCTCTGTATGATACCATAGTAGTGAATATATGACACTATACATTTGTCAAAACCCATAGAACTTGACAAAAGGAAGAGTGAACCATAATATGCAAACTAAAACTATTTAGTAAGTCAGGGGATCACAGGATGGAATACAGAAGGTGACAAGATGACCTAACTAATGACAGTGTGTGAAACAGCCTCATTGGTGTGGGAGTAGGGGGAAAAGATTCTGACCTAGGTAACTTTGGAAATGAGTAGAGTTTGTAAAATGAAAGCTAGAAGTAACTGCCCATAAATGCTGTACTCTAGTTGATAAAGTTACTCCCCATGCAAATATGAGTTAACAATTCTGAAACTATTTTACATGTGGACTGGAATTGAGCAATTCATTAAATGGATGGAGGATTGTGGGATCCACATTTCTCACTTTTAGAGTGAGAATTTACAGATAAGCAACAGGGTGGTAGGCTAGAATGATTGAAGTGGTAATGGATTATCGATATCAGTATTAACCCACTGTAGTTTAATACAGATAGATAGATATAGATACAGATAGATATAGAGATACTTATAGATATGTATATACACGAGGGTTAGTATACACACATATATTCTCTTGCTCTGTCAGCTGAGAGGGTCTAGAAGCAATGACACACCAGTATCAACTAGTATAACTAGCACCCAGATATTGATTTTCTAGCACCATCCTCCAATAAAAAGAACCAGGATTTCTGAGAGAAATGACTGACTCTAAGACTGGGGCATAAGATATATAAAATGAACCTGATGCTTCTTGTATGCTTTCTTGTCCGCCAGAATGTACGGACGTGCTTTAAAACTTCAATGATGAGGGTATGTCAAAGGGACACAGGACAACTGAAAGTGCCCCCCAGTGGCCAAAGCTGGAACAATTTTAGCAACAAATATATAAAGCAGAATTAGATTATAACCAAGGTATAAAATCAATATTCATGTGCCCAGATATAAATCAAGGATTAATTACATAAATAGGGAGAATAGATACATTCCCCATGAAGAATAATTCCAAGGAATTTATGTTGATAATGTGCCTTCAAAGAAGTAGGACATAAATCCCCAATCCTTAAATGTGGGCTGTACAGTGACTTCCTTCCACAAAGGGTTTACTTTACAGTAGAGAAACCAAACAACCTGACCTAAGCTAGGTAATCAAGATTAACCTTGACAGTAATGAAGTATCTTGATAGTACATACCCTAGATATAATGTGATGAGAATGGCACTTTACTTGTATGATCTTCCTCTCCAAAATCAATAATACCAGTCTAATCGTGAGGAAAACATCACACCAATCCCAACTGATGGACATTCTACAAATTTCCTAACCAGAACTCCTCAAAACTGTCAAGGTGGGCTTCCCTGGTGGCGCAGTGGTTGAGAATCTGCCTGCCAATGCAGGGGACGCAGGTTCGAGCCCTGGTCTGGGAAGATCCCACATGCCGCGGAGCAACTGGGCCCGTGAGCCACAATTACTGAGCCTGCTCATCTGGAGCCTGTGCTCGGCAAGGAGGGGCCAGCGATAGTGAGAGGCCCGCGCACCGCGATGAAGAGTGGCCCCCACTTGCCACAACTAGAGAAAGCCCTCGCACAGAAACGAAGACCCAACACAGCCATACATACATAAATAAAAAGAATGTAAGCAGACAAGAATAGCATTAAAAAAATAAAAATTAAAAAAAAAAACAAAAAACAAACTGTCAAGGTCATCAAAAGCAAGTTAACTCGGAGAAACCGTCATAGACAAGAGAATCCCAAGGAGACATAATGACTAAATGTAATTGGTAAACTGGATGGGATCCTGTAACAGAGAATGAATTAGGTAATACCTAAGGAGACTGGAATAAAGACTGAACTTAATAATATATGAATATTGGTTTTTTAATTGTGGCAAATGTTAACACACTGAGGTAAGATGTTTAGAGGAAACTGGCTATTGGTTATATGGGAAATGGGGACTCTACTTTCTTCACAACTTTTCTGTAAATCTAAATCTATTCTAAAATAAAAAGTTTAATTTTAAAAAGGGGGGTTGCAAAACTTTATACTGACACATAACAAAGGGGGGTTCTTTATCATTGTGCCTTCTTAAATTTCACTCTAGCTTGGCATTTGCCACTGGTAGGAAACTGAGTCAAGGTCAGGATCAATATTGGGTATCTGTTCTAGTACACTGTGACTAAGTCAGGAAATCTCTAAAGTATGCAGAGTACGAGATGACAAAGTTAATGGAGATGATAAAAGATCACAGATTTTAACAATTCCAGAATGATGTAAAAGGTCACTTTATTTCCTCCCCTCTCACCACTTGATATTTAAAATTACTTGGTTTTCAAATTTTTAAAAAAGTAGTCAATTAAATCCCAGGCATGAAATGAGCTCCTAAAGATGAGAAAGAACCTGGAGAGAGGTGAGTATACATAGAAGTGATGTTAATAACAATATACAGTGCTGTCCTTTTCAAAATGTTCTCTCATAGGGAATCTGATTCAATCATCACAAAATTCTTCTCTGCTAGGGTAAGTATAATATTTCCAGTGTATGTCAAGATAAATGTGGCATAATACATGTGGAATATATGGGACTCAACTTTAAGGAGTAAGAAGAGGCTATAGGAGTTAGCATTGTATATTTACAAACATCACCCAGCCTCTGCATTTCAGGACTGGAGTCGTGGGGTAGAATTCTCGACCCGTAGTCCCCTTGGTAATACTGATTTACCTCCTTCAGTCTCTATTTCTCACAAGAAAGACAGAAATGCTAAAGAAATGCCTTGCAATTTCAAGGCTATGATTAACATTTATGGGAAGAAAGGTGAAGGAGCTAGCTAGCAATTATCAATGTACTGCACTGCTCTACATTTCAGGCAAGAACCTTTTTGGATCAAGTACCATGCAGCACTGTCAACCATGAGCTCCCACAGTCACAATGAGGCTGTAGCAAGATCCAACAGGTGTCATTAACACGCTATGTCAGATGCAGAAAAAATGCAATCATGTTATAGTCAAATCACAGTCACAAATCCTTATCAACTTATATTACACTAACTTAATTTCGCTATTTTCAGAGATGATATATGATTGGATTCCATACTATAAATGACTGAACAGACTTCCTTTATAGGAATAATGAAGGTCAACTAGGCTAAAGAGATTGGACACATTTATATAGGGAGTTAACATTAACAAAAACTATAACCGCATCTTCTTAACTCTTGTTAAGTGAAATAAGTTTTCCCCTACTTCTTTAAATGCTGCACAAAACGTATAGAGATAATAAAGAGAGAATATTTTTCTTCATACAATATTTTGAATTTGGGTTTAATCCATCATTAGGATTTGGTATACCTTATATTTAACAAATGGTGTTGAAGATAGTAAGAAATTAGGGAAAGATAATTTAAATATTACACACTAATCTCTGACTACTTAATGTTAAAATTAGCTACATTTCAATAACTTTCATGATGCCTTCTTTACACTTTTATGAGTTTTAAAAAGGACTTTTATAATATAATTTTTTTTAATTTTAGGAACTTCACTTGTATTTTTCTGTTTATATCATGTTTGACACAGTTATCCTTACTTTCACTTGGCTTCAATTATTTTGTATAAACATATATACATTTTTTTCAACAAGATGAGTTGAGATTCAAGTCAAGCATTTATTAAAAAAAAAAAACTAGCATTCTGCTCTTATCAGGTAAAGCAAATATGCCTATGCTTACATGCTCAGAGTTGCTTTGTTGCCTCAGGACTGAATTTTAGATATGGGTTAATTATGCTTTGGATTTTGGAAAATATATTTATTCATACTCATGGGAACATCCTTCCTAAAAATTATGGTCATGTTCTTTTCTTAGACATCATCTTTGTGTGGTACAGATAGGTTGTAAATAATTGGAAAGCATTATCCTAAAATAATACATATTGTGATCTCTGGTTAATTTAGTTAATCTTTGGAAAGAAAATCCTAAAATGTAAAAATCACAAGCTTTATCTTAATGGATGACTATTTTGAGAGAAATAACATGATTTGTAAATCAAAAATAACTGTGCAAAAATTACAAGGGTTAACGATATTGAACCTCCATACTATATTACTCTCTTTCAAGCTTTTCTCAACAAGTGCCTATGAAACAGGTGATTTTTCTTCTGAACCATAGCCCATAAAATAATTGAACCTTCTTTCAATGAGGCAGCATGTCTGCTCCATGCTGAGCAGTGAATCTGAAGGTTCAAGGAGTGACGAACATCCAATTCAACAAACTACTTTCTCAAGAGTTTTTTTTTACTTGTTTCCTATATTTTTATTTCTTTTTCTTAACCCTGCAGAAAAGAGAGCAAGAAATAAAAGCAAACCAAATAACAACCCCACAATAAAAATCAAATAAATATTATTGTTAAGACATACTGATAGTATGAATTAAGGTAATATTCAACTCAGAAAAACACTGCCTTATTTATTTAAGAAACACATTTTATTTTAGTCATTTTTATATGTGGTGCATTTATTAACCTCTTTACATTCTGAAGGACCTCAGAATTTTATTTTTGATACTTGACTTTCACGAGCCTCCTAAAAGAAAAATACCTTTTGTTTTACTTTAGCCACTACTACTAGGATTTTTTAAATGCCCTGTTTCTTGTTGTATTTCTGTCCAACTATACATCACAGTTTTAGTTTGTCCTAACATTGGACAACAGATCAATTTTTAATTGTCAAAGAACCTAAACTATCCCTTTATATGTGAAAAACTTCATGGCTGATAAACCATTATTTCAAGTTTATACGTAACTTTTATATTTATTTAAGGGACAAGTTTGTTTCATAAAAATGGCTATACAAAATCTCTATAGAGGTAACGACTCAAAGAATAATGAAGCAAAGAATATCAGACAAAAGTAAGATCTTCAAGCCATTACAATCCAGCAATTCTTAAAATGTTCTGAATAACAGCATCCTTTGAGAATCTGACTAATAACTATGTCCTTTGTTTCAGAAAAAAGTGTGCAGGTCCACAAATTTTTGCATTCAGTTTCAATATATCTGAAGCACAAATTGGAAGTCTATTCGTGGACTCCAGGTTGTAGAATGTTGGGGTATCATTCAACCTCCCTATTTTATAGACAAAGGAACATAGTTCATCAAAGTTAAATGACTTTCTAAGGCTACACAGCTAGTTTCAGCTAAATGTGGAACAAGAAGAGGTTTCCTGGAACCAGCACTTTTTCTGTTACACCCAATATTTTAATGATAGTCAACTGCAAAGAAGTATTCACAGTAACTAAGACCATTACACAATCTTAGGTTTTGGTCCATATAATAAACTACACCTTATTTCATCACTGCCTGTTCCAGTACAAGTGATAACTCTGTAGAGACCCTCATTTCTCAGTGAGGTTAAATAGTCCCTGATATAGAGCAGGTACTCTGTAATGTCTCTTGAATTTCAAATAAGCCGACCTTCTTTGGACATTGGAAAAGGACTGTTGGGAAACTGGCACAAGTATACTATAAGAGATGCTAAACTCCCTGAAAAACTAGACGTTTCAAGATTAAATCATATTACAAAGTATTAAGTAGGTCTGAAGATGTTAGCTGATTGGTAAGAAATGCCTCCCTCCATCAGCTTAAGTTTTCTTCTTTGATGTGTACATTCATGGAATTGGTGGGGACTATAGAATAACATAATCCAAACTCATGTCACACACTCTCTGGGAAATACCATACAATCTGAACAATTTCAGCAATGCAGGGGTTAAGTCATGGAGAGGTGGCTTTACCCTGGTAAGTGATCTTGATTAGCAAGTCCATCCTTATACTGAAAAACCATCATCTTCACTGGAAGCTTCACTTATTTGTTGAAATTCTTCCACCCAGACCAATACACATAAAAATAATTCCCTTTCTTCTCCCTCTCTCTCTCTCCCTTTCTCTCTTTCTCTCTCTGTCTTTCATATTTGAAATCACTCTGTTTTGTTCATTGTCCAAATTTTCACCAAACCATTTCAAAATAATCTTACTTTCTGCAAACATACCTCAATGACTCCCTGCCTTCCCCGCAACTTTATTTTCTCAATTACGTTTCCTAGGTTTGATTCCCTCTTTCTTTTCACCTCCCTTTTAATTTTCTCTTCCTGTTTCTCTCCCATCCTCTCTCACTCCTGTAAACCCTTTGCCCTCTCCCTTATGGATTATCCTTCCTTCTTTTGCTACATTTGGTGGGCGGGGGGGGTGGGGGGGGTGGGGTGGGGGTGGGGTGGGGTGGGGGCAGTGGGTGAGGCAGGTGGTCCTTAATGAAATGTTAAAAGATCACCAATCCTGATTCTGATGTTAAAATTCCAACTTCCAGAGCTAGGACTGTAAAGTAAGTTGAATTCCTTCGTAAGAAGATCTTGAACAAATACGTGAATGCCAATATTTTTGATGGGGAAGTCATCCCAAGAAGCACCAGTATGAGAGGGGGAATGAGGCACAGGATAGAGGAAGTCAGTAAAGCATGTTCTCTGTGGGCACCTGGAGAACTTTGGAGCCCGATCCCACTGGACAACTCTGGGAGACGGCGCAGACTATGGCTCTTTACCCCAACCAAGGAACAAAGGAACTAGGATATTAATGCACCAATGCTGTCAGTCATTGATCAGGACGGCTCCCTGGTGATGTTAACCCCTGGCACTTCCGTGCACCCTTCTGTTGAGCCAGATGCCTTGGGCAGAAAAGCCTTCAGGAAGAGTCCCAGGTGTTTCCAGTTGGAATGTCCGACAATGGTGTGCGCTGATGAGACAGGAGGGCGGCACCAACAACACCTGCAAAAATTACTTCCCGGCTATGTTTTTGTATACTTGTTTAATATTTAAATGGGACTTTAATTCTGATACAAAGTAGACTTTAATATCTGGTTTCTATTATATATTGACTGTTTCATTGGGGCAATCCCTTGGCCCCTCTGTCTGGCTCTAATATGTACACCGGTGAATCTAGTGATTCATAAGAAGGTACAATGTGCCACGTGCCTATTTAGGAGCACAAGTGGCAAAACTCAGAAGTGAAATTTCTAGTTTTATCCTGGCCTGGAAGCAATGTGCAAAGAATTGAGCTTTGCAGTTGTATGGACCTAGTTTTTCAGTTGATTTTCTGTTAATAATTGTGGAGTCCTGTGCAATTTAATTTCTTTTTTTTAAACTTATTTTATTTATTTATTTTTTTAACATCTTTATTGGAGTATAATTGCTTTATAATGGTGTGTTAGTTTCTGCTGTATAACAAAGTGAATCAGCTATACGTATATATATATCCCCATATCTCCTCCCTCTTGAGCCTCCCTCCCACCCTCCCTATCCCACCCCTCTAGGTGGTCACAAAGCACTGAGCTGATCTCCCTGTGCTATGCAGCTGCTTCCCACTAGTTATCTATTTTACATTTGGTAGTGTATATATGTCCATGCCACTCTCTCACTTCATCCCAGCTTACCCTTCCCCCTCCCCGTGTCCTCAAGTCCATTCTCTATGTCTGCGTCTTTATTCCCGTCCTGCCCCTAGGTTCTTCAGAACCTTTTTTTTCCCCTAGATTCCATATATATGTGTTAGCATACGGTATGTTTTTCTCTTTCTGACGTACCTCCCTCAGTGTTCTCCTCTTTTGGGAAAAGATAATTAAAAGCACACAGCTGTGGTGAACACTAACAGAAACCAAGTAAGGCAGCCAGAAGAACACAATTTTGTTACTTAGTAGGTGTTCAACTGTTGTTGACTACTTCCATCCCCCCACATTCACCTCAAATCCGCATGATTAGGATTTTACAACACAAGGAATGAAAACGGTAACATTATCCTGTACGTTTTCTCAAATAAAGGTCTAATGTTTTTATATGTTCTCATAATCTGTGACACGTGGATGTAGGCAGCACCATAGTTGGATGTATAGAGTGGTAGATAGAAAATTAAAAAGAAATCACCCAGTTTCTTTTTTTTTTCTTTTTGGTATGATAATGGCCATAGTTCACTAGTTTCTGTAATGCTTTCTTCCAAAACTTCAGTTTTTCTAGGTCACCCGAGTGTGTGGTATTTTATAAGCAAAATTGTTGCAGTGAATTGCAATGGAGCCTAGTTTTCTTCTCCAGGATGACTATACATTATTACGGGCCATACTGACTTTATCGTCTTTTTTATAGGCATGCAGAGAAAAGACTGCAGGCACAACGTTCAACAAGTCTACCTTACCATTTTCCCTGCGGGTTTTGCATTCAGCTGGATGGTTGTGATGTTACAAGGTAAATCCCCAGTAGACATGACTGTGGCCTTTTCTCCATCACTGCACCACCTCTTCACACCTGAGTACCCATTCATAGTCCCTGATTTCTCTGTTTTCTTAGTGTCTCTGGCTCGGCTGGTTATATTTAAGCCTATCCGGTGGAAAAATTTTTTACTAAATTTTCTAACCAACTTTGTCTATGAGCTTCGGTTACTAGTAAAATTCATACTTTGCTGACATTTATATGCATTTCCTTAACTCCTTACTTAGGGAGCATATAAACATAGCTTATGTAAATGAAGTCTATCTGTGAACAATCATTCATAACCTAATCAGTTATTAGTCAATTTACCTTTATTACATCATGACCATTTAAATATATTTATAAGAGGAACTCAAGTATTAGCAGGAAATGAAAGGTTAACCATAGTAAAAACAAATTATACTAATGTATTACTTTAAAATTAAATGGGATTTACAGGAGATTGAAATAAAAGTTCAAAATGTACTTAAGTGTATCAAAGGGAGAATAACAACCAAGAAATAAGTGGTGTTCCTTGATGGTAACAGGACAAAGGGTGTACATAGGGAACACTTCCCCAAAGCAGACAGCTGATGATGAGACAAAAATGAATTACCTTTTCCTTTACTATCAATGACTTTAGGAAGGTATCTTCCTTCTACTTGTTTCTTGGAACACATAGGTTAGAGATCTAAAAGTCATTCAATAGAAAAATGTAAAAGGTAAATTGAAAGGAGTCATAAAGGTCATCGAATCTATATTCTTTAGTTTGGAATTGATCCTGCACTGACCAATATGGTAGTCACAAGCCAGCATTACTAGCAAGCACTTGAAATGCAGCTAGTTCAAACTGAGATGCAAGTGTAAAATAGACCCTAAAATTGGAAGAATTCATTTTAAAAAAGTCAAATATCCCATTAATAATTTTATATTGATTACAAGTTGGAATTATAATATTTTGGATTTACTGGATTAAATAAAATGTATTCATAAAATTAATTTCATCTTTTTTTTAACTTGTTTTTAAATATGACTACTGGAAAATTTAAAATCACACATGTGACTTGCATTATATTTCTACTGGACTGTTGGATTTTACAGTAGGCAAAAGTCACAACATAAGCCAGATGAACAAAATAAATATGGGCATATCATGGAGACCTGATAACAATTTTCTTAAAGTTCTGAAATAATGAAAGAAGGAAATTAGGGAACTGCTTGACCAAAATGTAAGCATCATTCTTGTAGAATGTTTGTCAGAGGCCTTTTGTGCCAGAGCCTTTGTGTGACCACCGTGATAGTATCTGTTGATGAAAAGTCTTCCAGTGATAACTATAGGAATTACAGACAAATGAGTTTCATTGGAACAGTGGAAACTTTAATAACTTGTAGATGCAACCAAGATAATGTGTCTGCAAAGGTCTGACACTTCTCATTGAGCTCTTTGAGGAAATAAATAGAGAGGAAAATATATTGAAGCCAATTATCCTGCCTACAAGTGTCTTGATAATTTGTCGTATTGAGTCTCCTTGGTAGTGAGTGGAAAGGCAAAAAAAACACAGATAACTACTAGATGCAGGAGCAAAAGAGCTTGTAGCAAAAAAAGAAAGACACCCAGGTATGTAAGTAGAGGAAAAATTGTCCCCAGATACAAGTGATGGGTGCTAATCTCGTTTAACTTTAAGCAACATTGAACAATATCATTTAGCATTTTTGGAAATGAACTAAAGAAGGGACATTACAAAAAAACAGTCTCTGAGTTTTATATGAGACAATGAGTTCTTCATTCAGATTAAGGAAAGGCCAAATTAATGAATAAATACTCAAATATTTTTCTCTGTGTATGTGGTGGTGGGGATGGTTGGGATGGGAATGATATGTGATTTTTTAAAACAGGTGATACAAGCAGTTCCCATCATAAGAATCAGTCTCGTGTTGAAAATAACAATGGTTTTTAGAAAATAAAAATATCTTTTGAAATATATATTTTTTAAAAACTTCTTATTACGCTCTGTTTCTTGGAGTTCTGACTCTTTTGCTTATTGCCTTAAAAAATAAACTATCTCTGGCAAAAAGAATGGGATCCAAGATAAACTGTAGCCAGATTTCCTGAGAATATTTCTTTTTTGTTCTTTTATACTCTAAAACCATTGGTAGTATCTTTTTAAAATACAAAGGTCAGTTGAGCATTTCCCTTTTCTTTCCTTTTTTTTTAGGTTTCTTGAAATGTTATTTATCTAAAGGAAGAGAATATCTGAAATAATCTCCCTTTCATTTCTTATTGTCTTTCTGACCTGAAAACTAATTTTGCTGTTAACGTGGTATGCAATGAGAAAGTGCATGTTTGCATATGAGAGAGAGATTGCCATTTTATAACATAAAGAATATAAATCACATATTTAATAATAGTAATAGCTACTTTTATTAAATGATGATCCTATCTACTACGGACTGTTCTAGACTCTTTTTTAAAAAAATCAAAATCTAATTTAATCTTCACAACACCATGAGTCTACTACTGTCCATTTAAAGATATATCAACTGCATATTGTCAATTTAAAGAAACATCAGCTCAGTATTAGAGAGATTAGGTATCATAGTCTAGAACACATTGCAAACAAGAAATTTCAAAATAAGACTCCTAAAAACTAACATAAGAAGGCTGGATACTCAACAGATGCATCCATAAACTTGCTTATTTAGGAGGTGGCCCAATTCTGATATTTGTGTTTGAAGCATCTCCTCTGCAGAGCTCTGCAGAGCTCAAGCTCCTCTGCAGCTTGGGGCTGCTTTCTAATACAGCAGTTAAAACCTCTTATTTTTGTTCAAGAATGTGTTAAATATATACACGTTCCATTGACTCGCCTATGAATAAGAATAATCTTTTCTGTACTTTATGTACATATGAGCAGGGAACAGGGAAGTTTAAACAAATCCTCCTCAAATTGAAAGATCTGAAAGGCAATTTTGCAAAAAAAAAAAAAAAAAAAAAAAACCTTTCTGTTTGGCCTGAGGACAATGCAGGTGCCCTGATGTTCCAGGCTAGGGCAGCTGCTTGAGCATAGGGTGTACTGAAGGCACAATGCATATGAAAAGCATTACTTCTATGTAAAACTCTCCTAGACTTTTACCAAAAGATACAATTTATGTATTTCCTTTGCAGTTTTAACAATGGTTCTTCTCATTGAAGGGAGATATAGAAAACAAAAGAGAACATTTTACTTTTAAAGAGTCTATCTTAAATGTATAAAGAAATGTCCATTATAGAAAGATTGTAAAATTGTAGCACCATAAGATTCCTATTTCAGTAACCATGAATCTGCTTTTTTTCGCCTCAAGTATTTTTGCTGTTAGGTCTCAATCATTTTTACCTATGAATGGGCAGCAAATTTTAAGAAATACTAGGTATTTTTCTCCCTTCACCACATTTCTACAGACAGAATAAAATAAAATATTTTCCAATTAATACTCTAGTGGTTTACTAACTTTTAAAGCAAAATACATAAATGGCTTTGCTTATAGATTCACAAGTATCATCTGAATGCTCCTTAAAATCATTAAAAAATTTATGGGCAATTTGGCTACCATTTTTTATGCTCTTTTAGCTTGTTTTAAATTCCTGACTCAAATCCCACAGGTTGGGACTTTCTTATTTGCATTAATATACTTTCTTCTTAAACATATAAGAGACTGACTAATGTGTAAACAGCACTGGGGCACCCAGGGCTCAAGACAAGAATATAATTACTCTGGGGATAGAACATTTTCAGAACATATTCTAATTCAAAATAGGTTTACATGCTAATGTGCTCACAAATGACTAGCACCATTTCTAAATCTAGAAGAACTACTTGACTTAATACGTTCAGAGACCAGACTATCTGTTGAAAACAACTAACCATGTATTGAAAACAACTGAAACCTTTCAGGGTCTAGATTTGTACAAGTATAAATCAAGATTATTTTGGAAGGAGATACTAATTAAGAGGAATGTAATCAGGTCTCAAGAATAGGATTTAAAATATTGATGCATTGTGAGATAATAATAGGAAATCACAATCAGGTTAACTACTTTTACTATACTAAATTTACTGGGATTGTTTGTCTTTTTTTCTGAAACTGACAATATCTACCTAGAATATGTTATAATCGAATCTTTTGATTCATGCTACACTTTTAGCATTACCTCACCTCACTCCAAACTTGTACACATGAATACACACAAGGAAACAGACAAAGGCAGTTTTTGTATTTAGGTACCCACAAAGTTACCATACCTCTTACACTTACATTTTTTTCTGCCCTGTCAAGTCTTCCAAAACTACATGGGTGCTGCCCATGTTCCAGGCCTTTCCAATCTCTTAATTTTTTTAATTTAAACAAATCTCCCAAGAAGAAATAATTTTAATTATTTGTGCAAAAACCTGGACGCAATCTAACCATTTTAGGAGAAAGTTTTAAAAGTATATATATTACTGGTTTTTGCGACAGTAAAAATTTAAAATCCAAAATCATAAATAGAAAAAATAATGGAAGACTTACTTTTAAGAAAAAGAAGAGGTAGGAATGGAACACATTTAAATAAAATGGAAGAAAGCAACAATTTACACTGAAGGCCTTTAAAAAGACCTGATTGGTTAGTGGGAATGCTTGGGGGACAAATGAAAGTAAGTGGTGAAAATTTTCATAGCACAAAAAGACAATTTGTTATACTTACATCAATCATTTTGGATAGCATATTCTGTGAGAGAGTGATAAGGGGATAAATACATCACCTCACGACTCTATGCAGTTGTGTACCCAACAATGTGCTTTATTTTATACAAAAGAATGTGCTTCACTGAAGCAGTAATCTGTATTGCCATTATTATCTCAATGAAAAATTTTACTTTCTCTTGACCAGCTTCCTCGCACATATTTTCCTTCTAGAGAAGCGAATTAAACTCGCTTATTCACAGTTAACTCAAATAGATCTGTATCACTAAGTGCATTCGTGCCACAAATAGTGAATTAACATTATATACTGTACGTGATCTATTTTCTACAAAGAAACATATAAGCATGTGCTTTGGCCTTAAAGAGTTTTAAGTCTGGCAAAGGGAGCAATATATTTGCCTCAATACCTCCAACAAACTGTATGGGGCACTTAAGTGAAATTGACAGTGTGGGGCAGGAAGGAGCAAATACTGCTGGAATGACTGAGAAATACTGGATGATGGAGATGATTTTTTTTTAGTTGAACATTAAAAGATGGAGAACGTGAAGTGTAACTCAAAATATTAATAACGCTTAAATCTGGATGATATCTCAAGGGATATTTCTATGTTCTTTAACTGTTTCTGCATTTTCTATTTTCTTTCAATGAACGTGTCACTGTTATAAAATGAAGAAAATAATAAATATTATTAAAGTAAATAATGGAACTGAAGGCAAAGGAAACTGTAAAGGACAAAAGAACGGAATCTGTTAACTGATAAGATTTTGGAGGTAGAAAAAGCAAAGTATTATGTTTGGTAAGAAACTCGTGACAAAATACCAATGCAATAGGTGATTGGAGAAGACAGGGGATTCATCTGCTTTTAGACTTGCTGAATTTAGGTAATGCCTGCTAAGGGCCCATCAACGCAGGTGAAAGTAACACTAAGAAAAGGAGCTCGGGTGGTGCTGGGAGTTCAAGGACAGAGGCAATCATCGGATTCATGGGACGTAATTAATATTTGATTGAGATAAATCCAGAATCATATTGAAGACTGAACCTTGGGAAATACTTCCACAGACAATTAAAATCTGACCTAATGTATATTTGAGATTAGCTCAAAACCTGACAGATTATCGATGTTTCTATACTATTTTTTTTTCCCTGTAGGGCTTTCTGACCAACTAATACTAACATAATCTTAGAAACCTTTTGAGTTAGTAGGAAAAAATATACCTTCATCTCCTTTCTTAAAGGAAGAACATGAATAGTACTATGCATTTAACTGTGAATTCTTCGTAAGAGTAAAATAAGAAGGCTGACCTTAGCCTTGGCACAAACTTGCTTTGCTGTATAGTTCATGGCTGCACAAAAGAGCAGATAGGGTTGTCAGAAGATCGCATTTAATTTCTGCCCTGCCTAACTGGGCGAACTCCATGGAGACGATGACAGCTCCTTGACATCACCGGCACTCACCGACTACTTATTCACTCATTGAGAGTAAATGAGTGTCAGAAAATGGAAGGAACGAGGTCTAAGACAGACAAGACACTGCCTTAAAATGATGATAATTTCAAGTACTCAATCTCAGGCACATACTGGTTTTGTTTTGCAATTCCTAAAGCAAAGT
Organism: Eschrichtius robustus; assembly: GCF_028021215.1. NCBI lineage: Eukaryota > Metazoa > Chordata > Mammalia > Artiodactyla > Eschrichtiidae > Eschrichtius > Eschrichtius robustus. Next base: position 121,192,955 of record NC_090831.1, on the reverse strand, counting down.
AAGATTCTATTTCTGCTTCTTGAATTAAACATCTGAGGTCAAAGCAGAATAGGTTCCAGATAATCATGCGATAGGAATAAAACATAAAAGTAAATGTTTTATCTATCTATCCATCCATCCATGTATCTATCTCTCCATCTGTCTATCTGATCTCATTATATCTAGAGACATATATCTAGATATAAGTATCTAGGCTTAATTGACTGAATCAATGAAATATGGTAATATGACCAATATTTTTCAATTTTCTCAATAACAAACAATAATAGATATTTAAGTGTGCTTCTTCATAGAATTTGATATTGTACAATTTAAGAGCCTCTCTTGGCTCCCTATCAAAAATTATCTTTATGTCACTTAATTCCTTCTAAATAGTAAAGTCTGATGCCTACTAAAATAATTTACATGAAAATTTTTTCGTGTATTATGCAAAATTCCATTAAAAATTACGTACACATAGTTTCCCTGACCCAGTTTATTCATGACATCTAGGGTCAAATGACCATCTTCTCACTTTCCACAAGATTATGTAACTTTTACGTAACTATTATCTACAATAAGAAAGCACACATAAAATATGATATAAAGTTGGAGAGGAAGAAGATTTGTAGTATGATGCTATTTTAAATAGCACACTCATTCATATTTATAGGTAGAATAATACTAATTATATTAATAATAATTATGCCAAAATAGTAAATGGTTGGATGGTGTCAAAAGCATTTAGCATTTTAGCAAATTTACAACTGCAATCAAATCTGCCTCCAAAAATGTATATATAAATACCAAGGCTCTAAGTAAATCAGAGGTTTACATCTAAATTGATCCTAGGGAATAGAAAGAGTTGACATTCCTGCTCTACATATTTGACTTTTCTCAAGTCAGTGTAAATCCTTAGGTTCAATATGATATATGTTGAGCATTAAACCAAATTCTATATATTTATAACCCTTGGAAGAATCCAGCTCACCACTTTAAGACTTTTTTCAACAGCATTCATGACAGATAATCACCTGCCCTCTGCCTGATCACCAGCAGTAAGGACTGATCACATCAGGTATTTCACTATGCCAGTTATTCAACAATGCTCTCTATTGAATTAAAATGTGCTACATCTACCATACCTGGTTTTAAGTTCTCTTTTAGGATTCAAATAAAAATAGCAAAAATAACATTTAAGCATAATTAATATCATCCATCTATGATATCACAGCCTTCAAAATATTGTTAAGAGCTCAATATCTGTTCTTCTTGGCTCCACATTGAACATTTATGGTTTATTTTTGCCATAACTTGGCTCTGGGACCCTTTACCATCTTAAACTCCTTTTTTCTGCATAAACCGTATCTACATTAAGGGCACAAATACAGCTCAGGTACTGGGGCAACACCACAAGGTGGCTAAAAATTTGCCCTTTGGAGTCAAAGAGTTATGTCTGATCTAGAGCAAGTTACTTAAGCTCTGACTTCTCTTCCTCACTGGTAAAATGTAAATAAAATAATAATAGTAATAATAATAAAATCCAGCCCAGTTGACAGCACTGGAGTATGCAATAAATACAATAATACATAAAACAGCACAGCCCCTAACAATATAGAAAGATGAATACAAATATAGAAATAAGACACGGCCCTTGCCTCCATGAAGCTTTCACATTAGAAAGGAGATAAAACCATCACAAGTAACGACATAAAGAAGGATTATGTATTGGAGGGAAGGTACAGCAGCGTTTTTTAATTTACATATTTTACTAAATTAAATTTCCTTGCACAGAACCCCATGTTTCATAGACATGTTTTATTAAGATCTAAGTTATACCATCTGGTTATATTTTCTCATACTTTTAATGCATTTGGAAATTGAAGCAAGATGATCTTGTCGTCTGGGAAAGACTAAGGAACTAGGGCATGGGGTTCTAAAAGCCCACCGAGGTGGGATCACCCAGGTGAATTTTAATATTACTTTACCTCCTTCATAATATTGTACAATCTTTGGCATTTTAGACTTGAAAATTTCACTCTACACTCCCTCCTTCATATTATTTAGAACATAACTGAATAATACTCCTGCCAGAACTGATTCTTAATAGATCCCTGTATAACATTTCTTCACCTCCTGAAATAAACTGTTCTATCTAGGTATTTCCTCATCGGTGAAATTTCTATTTTAGCTAGAGTATAGGGTGATATAATTATGTAATATTTATCAATGATAAGACAAGCATTTTGGAAATGGTGACTCGGCAAAATACAATAAGAGATACCTATAACTAATCTCCTTTTAAATATCAGGTAAACATTTTTTTTGAAAGGGAAATTGAAGCTGATTGAAAGAGTGTGAAAAACAGAAAAACTGTGTGTGAAAAATAGAAGCACCATCTCCTTGTGTTCCTTATTTTGCCACCTTTGCACCTCTTGTCCTACTCTGCACATATGGTGACCTCTTTGCAACATTTGGTGCTGCTGGTCACCTGTACATTCTTTAAACTACCTCATCTCCCGTTATGTCCGAGCTAGCATCTCACTACTCTCTTACTTTCTTTCACGTCTTTTCAGTGGATATGACCAAAAGTTCATTCTTTGCATCTTAGTTCTTTTCCCTAAATAACCACATAATATCTAAGACTTATCTGTGCAAATGAATATAAACATTTTCTTAGCCTCAAACACAATTTCCATGTTGTACATAGGACATCCCCAGGTTTCTATTGCCTCAAACGCATTATTTCATCCCAACTCAAACCAGTTCTGATACCACGCTCTCCATCCTCCTCCAAATAAAACATTTGTCTTCACCTACAAGTTCCTGTTGATTTTTGCTTTGAATGACTTCATATCCATTTTCCCTCTGTCTATAAAATTACAGTCACTACTCCACTGACTACCACATTAGTACTTTTCAACCTTTGGACTCTTTGGAATTTTGCCTGTGTAAGGGTGAGACAGAGACAACTTAATTTTTTCTGCTTTGCTAATTGCATTCACACCATTTTCTATGTACACAATTTTTCCACATGTATTTGGGTATGTTGCTGTCCTGTTTCTTTGTATCCGTTCCCTACTGTTTTAATTACTCAGACTTTATCATATATTTTAATAGCTTATAAAGCTAGCCCTCCTTCATTGCTTCTCTTTAACAGAATTCCCCTAATTATTCTTGCAGACTTGATGCTCATATAAACTCTAAAATAAGTCTCTAATTCAAAAACACTATTATTTTTCTTTATTTCAGATTAACCTAAGTATGAATTAATACAGAAAGAACTGGCATCTTTGTAATATTGAGTCTTCCTACTTACAACTATAGGATTAATCACAAAGAGTGATTAATAATTACATTTTTCCTCTGAGATTACTATTAAAATAGCAATTTAAGGACCATTTCATTTTCAAGCTCCCCCTGAGTATTTAGCTGACAAGATAACCATTAACATTGTTTGCATCATATAAGTTCTTTATACATTTAAGCAAAAATCTCTCTCTATTTTTTTCATATATACAATTTATCTGCCGTGTGATATTGCAAGCTCTCAGGAAAGAGCTGTATCTGTATCCTGAGTTGAACTTGGCATGTAAAGCGGATTCATGTCATTCTCAACCTAGGCTTAAGACAAATAGTACAATAGTCACTTTGTAGCCTAATTCTAAAATTAGAATTCTAATTTTCTAATTCTAAAAATTGGGGTATTCAGTCTAATTCTAAAATTGGGGTATTTGAGAAATCAGGGGGAGAGATATAAAAAAGAAAACACTGGGAAAATTAGCTTGTTAATATCTTAAACAATGTTAAAAAGAATTACACGTTTTTCTAATTTTAATTTCTTAGAGAGATTAATTACGCTAATCATCAGTACAGCATTTCAAGAAGGGTTTAATATTCAGAGTGTTCCATATGTGAAACCCTAGAATACCATTCAGATAATGCAGAATTAGTATAATTCTGATAACAGTTTGTAAAAAAGCTGGCTTAGTGCATTACATAGCACTAAAGATCAACTGCAACATTTATTGACCAGCTACTACATGTCAGACACAGAGCTAGGTTTTGGAAATGCAGAAATGAATAAGAAAATAAGTCCCACACTTTATTTTGAGGCTCACAGTATGTGGCAAAGATATAAATATATATGGTATGTAATATATATATCATTTATGATGCAATGTAGCAATGCAACAATAGAAGTATGAAAAACTGCATAATACATACATATACACATATACATTTATTTATATGTATACACACAAAGTACAATATGAAAAGATACTGTAAGCAAATATTTTAGGACTGGTAACTTTTGTCACCTCATCTTTTAAAATTCTGATTGCACGGGCAAAAAATGGAAAGAAAAAAAAACTTGGAAATAAAAATATTCCTTTGTGAAATCAGTTATATAATTTTTTTCTAATTTGGGTACTAATATGTACAAGAAATAAGATTATTTAAGCATATTTTTAAGTGGCAATACAATTTAATGTCAAAATGCAAATCACAAATATACAGTACGTTAAGTTCTAATAAAAAGAAAATATCCACCTTTCTGTTACTGCACATGGCCAGGACTTCAGGAGTGCCCTAGAATTAGCAAGCATTTCCTTCCATCTCAAAATTGACTATGTGGAGTGTTGTTAATAAATACTTAGAGAGTCACCTGGATATTTTAATACCTCCTTAATGGAAGTTGTGTAGGAGAAATGAATGTGGCTAGGTTGCAGGCTTACAAAGAGAAAATGCTCTGAGAGATAAATGTTAGACCCCTTAAGTGTGTTTAAGGTCATTTTACTCCCCAGGGAAACATGTTTCTGAAAGCATAATGGAAATTAATGGAAAAAATGTAAGTCTATATAAATCATCTTTTTGCACATAGTTTTACAGAATATCATCAATAGCATAGAGTACAAAAGCAGTAAGTAATGACTTGCTAAATTAATTCATCCACAAAATTAGTTAGTGTCAGATTTCACACATTATTGTAAAGCACTAGTGATTCAGCAGAAAATAAAACTAGTATCTATCTATTGCAATTTAAATTTTTTGTGGGTGGGCTCACATAGCAACCAATAAATTGATAATAAGCCAGTCTTGTGAGTTCTATGGAAAACAGTGAAATAATGTAAATAACAGGAATAAGGCTCTTACAGTAGCAAAACAAGGGGAGTCCACATTTTTATATTTATAGGATGATCAGGGAAATGGCCTGATTTCAGGGAACATTTGAATAGAGATTTGAAAGAAGAGAGGGGAGAAGGCAGGTGGGATAGTTCTAGGCAGAAGATAGAGCAAGTTTGAGGTAGAACATGCTTTACCAAGAGGGAGAGTAGTAAACAGTGAGATCAGAGTGGAAATAGGGGAGACACTCAGAGCCACCCTAAGACTCGTGGGTTTTATCCTGAGTGAGACACTAAACAACTGGAAGATTTTGGGCAGAGGAGACACATAGTATGACTTATTATTGAAGGATCATTCTAGCTAATACATTGAGCATAGATGAGTAGACAGGGGCAAGAGTAGAAGCAGAAAGAACAGTTAGCAAGTTGCAATAATTTAAATGAAAGACGGTGGTTGTCTGGTCAGGGGTGGTAGTGCAAGAGTGGTAAAAGGTAATTAGACTCTGGGGCTTCCCTGGTGGCACAGTGGTTAAGAATCTGTCTGCCAGTGCAGGAGACATGGGTTCAAGCCCTGGTCCAGGAAGATCCCACATGCCGCAGAGCAACTAAGTCCGTGCGCCACAACTACTGAGCCTGCGCTCTAGAGCCCAAGCGCCACAACTACTGAAGCCCACGCACCTAGAGCCCGTGCTCCGCAACAAGATAAACCACCACAATGAGAAGCCCGCGCACCGCAACTACCGAAGCCCGCGTGCCTAGAGCCTGTGTCCCGCAACGAAGAGCAGCCCCCGCTCGCCGCAACTAGAGAAAGCCCACACACAGCAACAAAGGCCTAACGCAGCCAGAAATAAGTAAATAAATAAATAAATTTTTAAAAATAAATAAACTCTACTTACTCCAATACAAAATAAAAAATAAAAAAAAAAAGTAATTAGACTCTGGATACACTTTGAAGGGACAGAAGACAGGATTTGCTGATAGGTTACATGTGACCTGTTAGAGAAAGTAAAGAACCATGGATGACTCTGACATATATGTATGTGTATATATTTTATATATATATAAAATATATATATTTATATTTTGGCCACGCCTTGAGGCATGTGGGATCTTAGTTCCCCGACCAGGGATCGAATCCATGCCCCCTGCAGTGGAAGTGTGGAGTCTTAGCCACTGGACTGCCAGGGAATTCCCTGACCCCAATATTTCTGATCAAAGCTAGAAGGTTGGAGTTGTCAATGACTGAGATGGGGAACTGCCAAGGAGGAAGTTTGGGGGGATTGGAGAATTTCCCTTTTCAGCACATTCCATTTGAGAATTTAATCACTGAAATGGAGAAGACGTAGTTTGGATTTGAAAGAGTGGAGTTCAGGGAAGAGTGCTGGGTAAAGATATATATTTAGTCCTCAGAGTATAGATGATATTTATAGCCATGCTCCACAGCGTGATCATCTAAAGGATGATTTAGACAGAGGAAAACTCTGCGGAAGGGATTCTGGGGCACTCTGCAGAAGTTCCAACCACAGAGATGGTGAAGAAATGGATAAGAAACGGGTTCCAGGAGTCAAGTGAAAGTATTCCAGTAAAGAGAGTGGCAACTGTGTCAAATATTGCTGATACGATCGATTAATAAATGAGGAATGTGAACGAACTACTGAAGTTAGCAATGCGAAAATCATTGGAAACCTTGACAAGACCTATTTTTGATAGATTAGTGGGGACCACACCTAAACTGGAGGTGCTCAAAATATAATTGGCTGAGAGAAAGTATGGACAGTGAGTGTAATCAACTCTCCAGGAGTTGTGCCATGATGGGGTGCAGAGAAATAGGTAGGAAGTCGAGCAATCTGTCAGGTCAAGGTTTGCTTGACTATTTAAAAGCAAAAAGAACAGCATGTTAGCATGTCAGTGGAAGTGATAGAGTAGAAAGGCATAACTGGAGAAAACAGGAAAGAGGCAATTGCTGTATGGATGCCTTGAGTGGATGAGTGGGGATAGTGCCCAGTGCCATAGGCCCATTTAAAATTAGTGGTCAGGAGTGGAATTGCTGGATCACATGATAATTCTATTTTTAGTTTTTTAAGGAACCTCAATACTGTTTTCTATATTGGCTACACCAATGTACATTCCCACCAATATAAATCAAACTACTTATCTATCTATCTATCTACATTCCTATCTATCTATCTATCTATCTATCTATCCATCTATCTCAATCTAAACTGGTGTACTAGGGTTCTGTGTTCTCCACATCCTTTCCAGCATTTATTATTTGTAGACCTTTTTTTTAACATCTTTTTGGAGCATAATTGCTTTACAATGGTGTGTTAGTTTCTGCTATATAAAAAAGTGAATCAGCTATATGTGTACATATATCCCCATATCTCCTCCCTCTTGCCTCTCCCTCTGACCTTCCCTATCCAACCCCTCTAGGGGGACACAAAGCACCAAGCTGATCTCCCTGTGCTATGCAGCTGCTTCCCATTAGCTATCTATTTTACATTTGGTAGTGTATATATGTCCATGCCACTCTCTCACTTCGTCCCAGCTTACCCTTCCCCCTCCCCATGTCCTCAAGTCCATTCTCTACATCTATGTCTTTATGTCTTTATTCCTGTCCTGCCCCTAGGTTCTTCAGAACCAAGTTTTTAATTTTTTTTAGATTCCATATATAGGTGTTAGCATACGGTATTTGTTCTTCTCTTTCTGACTTACTTCACTCTGTATGACAGTCTCTAGGTCCATCCACCTCACTACAAATAACTCAATTTCGTTTCTTTTTATGGCTGAGTCATATTCCATTGTATATATGTGTCACATCTTCTTTATCCATTCATCTGTCGATAGACATTTAGGTTGGTTCCATGTCCTGGCTATTGTAAATAGGGCTGCAATGAACATTGTACTACATGACTCTTTTTGAGTTATGGATTTCTCAGGGTATATGCCCAGTAGTGGGACGGCTGGGTTGTATGGTAGTTCTATTTTTAGTTTTTTAAGGAACCTCCATACTGTTCTCCATAGTGGCTGTATCAATTTACATTCCCACCAACAGTGCAAGAGGGTTCCCTTTTCTCCACACCCTCTCCAGCATTTATTATTTGCAGATTTTTTGATGATGGCCATTCTGACTGGTGTGAGATGATATCTCACTGTAGTTTTGATTTGCATTTCTCGAATGATTAGTGATGTTGAGAATCCTTTCATGTGTTTGTTGGCAATCTGTATATGTTCTTTGGAGAAATGTCTGTTTAGGTCTTCTGCCCATTTTTGGATTGGGTTGTTTGTTTTTTTGATATAGAGCTGCATGAGCTGTTTGTATATTTTGGAGATTAATCCTTTGTCAGTTGCTTCATTAGCAAATATTTTCTCCCATTCTGAGGGTTGTCTTTTCGTCTTGTTTATGGTTTCCTTTGCTGTGCAAAAGCTTTTAACTTTCATTAGGTCCCATTTGTCTATTTTTGTTTTTATTTCCATTTCTCTAGGAGGTGGGTCAAAAAGGATCTTGCTGTGATTTATGTCATAGAGTGTTCTGCCTATGTTTTCCTCTAAGAGTTTTATAGCGTCCGGCCTTACATTTAGGTCTTTAATTCATTTTGAGTTTATTTTTGTGTATGGTGTTATGGAGTGCTCTTATTTCATTCTTTTACATGTAGCTGTCCAGTTTTCCCAGAACCACTTATTGAAGAGGCTGTCTTTTCTCCCTTGTATATTCTTGCCTCCTTTATCAAAAATAAGGTGACCATATGTGCGTGGGTTTATCTCTGGGCTTTCTATCCTGTTCCATTGATCTATATTTCTGTTTTTGTGGCAGTACCATACTGTCTTGATGACTGTAGCTTTGTAGTAGAGTCATGGATGGACCTAGAGAATAGTGTGCTTAGTGAAATAAGTCCGAAAGAGAAAGACAAATACTATAGGATATCACTTATATGTGGAATCTAAAAAATAATACAAATAAATCTATATACAAAATAAAAACAGACTCCTAGACATAGAAAACAAACTTATGGTTACCAAAGGGGAGAGGGAGGGGTGGAGGGACAAATTAGGAGTATGGGATTAACAGATCCAAATTACTGTAGATAAGATAGACAAGCAAAAAGGATTTATTGTACAGCATCGGGAATTATACCCAGTATCTTGTAATAACGTATAATGGAAAATAATCTGCAAAAAAAGAAAAAAAGAAAAAAGAATCACTATGCTATACACCTGAAACTAACACAATATTGTAAATCAAATATACTTCTATAAAAAATGTTTTTTTGTTTTTTCAATTTATTTATTTTATTTTATTTTTGGCTGCATTGGGTCTTTGTTGCTGCGCACGGGCTTTCTCTATTTGCGGCGAGTAGGGGCTACTCTTTGTTGCGGTGCATGGGCTTCTCATTGCGGTGGCTTCTCTTGTTGCGGAGCATGGGCTCTAGGTGCGTGGACTTCAGTAGTTGTGGCACGCAGGCTCGGTAGTTGTGGTTCGCAGGCTCTAGAGCGCAGGCTCAGTAGTTGTGGCACACGGGCTTAGTTGCTCCACGGCATGTGGGATCTTCCTGGACCAGGGCTCGAACCCATGTCCCCTGCATCGGCTGCGCCACCAGGGAAGCTCAATAAAAAATGTTTTAAAAATAGTGGTCTCGAAACTCAAAGGAAACTAGTCATGCAAGGTGGGTGTTTTTCTTCAACCTGGCTTAGTTACCTGTGATAAGGAATAGAGTATGCAGGGATTGGAATTAATGTGAGCTGGGGTTTCTCCTGTTGAGCATGACAACAGAAGAGAGAATACACCCATGCCCAGCAGGATGTGATTTGAGGGAAAGCAAAAAATCATGACTTGAGAAGGCTGCAGGCTTTTTCTGGGGAGAGCCAGGATTCAGAGCCCAAAGATGCACAGCACACTGAGAGCAGAGGGGATGGTGCTGATGGCTAGGATTTCAGCAATTTTGTGAATGAATATTTAATAGTTTAATTAGGGCTATACTTTTTTAAAATTAATTTTTATTGGAGTGTAGTTGATTTACAATGTTGTGTTAGTTTTTGCTGTACAGCAAAGTGAATCAGTATATACATATATCCACTCTTTTTTAGATTCTTTTCCCATATAGGTCATTACAGAGTATTGAGTAGAGCTCCTTGTGCTCTACAGCAGGTTCTTATTAGTTATCTATTTTATATATAGTAGTATGTATATGTCAAGGGCCATACTACTTATTATTTATTCTACCAAGATTAACATATAATAATGCAATGTGAAATCAGCATAATAGTATGTTTTCTCAACAACATTGATCTATATAACTCGATATATTTTCCAACTTTATTTATAACTCAATTAAAAAGCAGTATTCCTAGAAATTCCAATATTTTCAGAGTCCAAAATAGTTGTTTGCTTTTTAAATCATAAAATAATATCTTTCAATTATTTGTAAGTCAGAATGCTAAGTATAATGAGAGTGCAGAGACGACAAAGGATTAACGGAACAGTGCATGAGCATTATGTAAAACTACCAAGAATGGGCAAACACTGAGTTGTAAAATATATGACAAAATAATTAAGCTGTATAGTTGAGGCTCACAGTTCTGCTAAATGTATTCGTTTGTTAATGGCCATTATGTACTATCATGTATTTATTTCATCTCTAAAACTAACATTGAGATCATTTTCTGTGGCTATGTAACCAGAGGCTACATGTTCCTGGGTATTACAGCAGACATTCCTGTTACAGCAGAGGACACTAAATAATCCTTAAAATCTTATCCAAATCTATAATTCTATGATTACGATTTACTTCCAATGCCCCACCCTCTGTGAAGTTCTATCAAGAATGCTTTGAGAGTTTCTTAATGAGAATAGAGCACTTCTGTGCTGCAGTAACAATTTTTTTCATCTCCCTCCGAAGGAATGTATGCCCTGTTTCATGGTTATTTTTGAAAATGTCTTTGATGGCCGTGTGAATTCACTCAGTCCCAGTATTTATGGATGCTATTTGCCACTCTATTTTCTAGGCAGTGGAGATGAGAACATTTTCATCATGTTGGGCACCGTGCCAAGGGCTTTCTTTGCATTATTTCATTTAATACTCACAACATCTTTATGAGATATGATATCATTTTAATTATCATTTCACAAATGAGGAAAGAGAGACATAAAGAGGTTAAGTTACTTGTCCAAGGTCACACAAGTAGGAAAATGGTAGAGCTCATATTCAAACCCATGCTGGCTAGTGCCTGAACCCAAGTTCTACACCAATATGGTATAGTAATGAATAAGACCATCACTCCTCACCGTTAACTTCCTCATCATCTTTTTTTTCTTTCTTTTATGTTGTTTTTTGGAGTGAATGTAGCCAAAAATTGTTTGAAAGAGCTCTTTTTGGGTTATACCTGTAGCCACATTTATAAAAAGTGATGGTGTTTATAGCTTAGGCTTATAATGTCAGAGCCTATGTACTCTTTTTAAAAAAATCACAATGCTCTTGATTGCTGATTATTTACTCTTCTGCCTGTTGCTGTTTCCTCTCATGATTACAGAGCCTGCTGTATAGCCAGGCATTGTGCTTCTGTGTGTGCCTGTAGCATTCCACCCCACTTCAGCCTGTCATAAAGCAGCTGGTTTCCTCTCTCACCACCCACTTAATATGCCCTGCAGAATTGTCTAACCGAGATTCTACATGATATGGTTACATTCTACTCACAGTAACCTAAAATCTACACGGCTATAGATTGAATACATGGATATATAGCAGAATGAATGCTATTGTTATTCTATAGACTGTTCTGGAGCATGTTGCTACATTGGTACATGATCTCAAGGAGTTGAAGACATTGGTCTACTACTTGATTTATTCACAACTTACATAAATTTTAGATAATCCAATGACAACATTTAGTGCTACAGTGCCAATTAATCTTTTTTTTTTTTTTAAAGGTATCAGTGATAGCAAATTTGCTTTATATAAAGGCCTCAGCAATGACCACTTACACCTGGACAAGTTAAAAGCATGACTAGAAATCAATATCAAAATAGAACCGCAAAGATCAATGGTACTTCAAGAACAGCCATTGAACCACGTTATAGCCAGAGCTGTGTCAAGAAACAAACTTTTATATATATATGTATGAAATTAAGAAACCACTCTACCATTGAGTGTCATTATAGGAAAATTAAATATACATAGAAAGACTAGGTTTAGTAAGCAACTACTTGGATATGTTTGATGTTATGAGATCAGGTGGTGGCTTAGGAAATGTCTGGCAGTTATCCTGACTATAGGCAATTCTGTACCTTGGTGAGTAGATTTATACCAACTGTTTGCAGAGGTGCTCCTACCAAAGGCTATTAGTAACTGTATAAGATACTTAGATATAATATATAATGTACCATCATTTTGGTCTGTGGATTAGTAGCCACTGGGGGTATAAGAATTTACCCAAATCTTTCTGAAAGTTTAATATTTCTCTAAAAGAATAATATTGTTCTTGATCACCACAATTCTATGTACTAACACTATTATGTATATATTTTCCAGACGTGCTTTCTTTGTATATTCATACAACATGATAACTGGATTATTAATATGTTGGATGATTGTCTTAAGAGGTTGTGATGATTCTCATAACACTTTAAAACAGCAGAGGTTTTAAGAATAATACTGATTAAATCAAATATCATATAGTATGTTTCTTGATGACTGATCTAGAATCAATTTTTAAAATTTATTTGTAAGTCAATTAATATTCCTGTTTCATTCTTGAGAATGTAATTATATAATTGAATATGCTATAATCCGTTCTACTGGTGTGCTGGAGCCAACTCACATCAGTGGCTGAGTGCTGACAGCTGAATTTTCAAGGATTTGCAAGCCAGTTGTTAAATGTATACATCATTAAAAATTACATTTTATTATTATCTATATCCTTGATGTTATTTACATCTCTTGTATCTATAGTGGAGATACTTATATAATGACATAGCACCACCCATCTCTTCTCAACTCCAGGAACAGTAACGTCGTTGTCATTAGAAATCTGTCATGGTGGAGGTACTTACACTATATTAATCAGCAAACATTACAAATTGGGGCTTTTAAATTTTGGGGGAGGAGCCAGTTGCTAAAAATATACCAGTATACTATGCCTATTATGTATAACATATCCTCTCTTTATCTATTAGAATGAGTAGATCGGATATGAGGACACAAAATTGCAGAGGATCAGTTATTTAAGTGAAAGCATCTATGAACCACCATCGACAGATGAATGGATAAAGATGACATGGTATATTTATACAATGGAATACTACTCAGCCACAAAAAAGAAGGAAATGGCATTTGCAGCAACATGGATGGACCTAGAGATTAGCATACTACGTGAAGTAAATCACACAGAGAAAGATAAATATCATATGCTATCACTTATACGGGGAATCTTAAAAAAGTGGTATAAATGAACTTATTTACAAAACATAAAGAGACTTACACACATATAAAAGAAACTTATAGTTACCAAAGGGGAAAAGGGTCGGGGAAAGGGATAAATTAGGAGTTTGGAATTAACATATATATACTACTATATATAAAATGGATAAACAACAAGGACCTACTGTATAGCACAGGGAACTATACTCAGTATCTTATAATAACCTATAATGGAAACGAATCTGAAAAAGAATATAATGTATATATGTATATATATGTATAACTGAATCACTTTGCTGTACATTTGAAACTAACACAACATTGTAAGTCAACTATACTTCAATAAATAAATACATAAATACATACATACATACATAAAAGCATAACTATAGAGTTTTGACTCAAAGAACAGAGCCGGATTCCTCCTTTCATATGCAAGACTTACACTTAAACGTTTTTCTTTTTCATTCAACCCTCTGTTCTGATGGCCCCCCTCCATCAGAGCCCCAGGAAGCTGAAGGGTTTGTTAACCACTAACCAGACATGCAATTCAGCTGCCTCCTTCCCAGATGCAATCTGGTTACTGATGGACTGGCCTAATTTAGGGCTGTCTCCAGGAGTAAAGTTTTAAAATTAATTGATTATAGACCAATGTTATCAGGACACATACTCTACGGTATTGAGCGTATCAGTATTATTCCTAAAAACTCTTCTACTGTAAAGTGTTGTAAAAACCATCAAAATCCCTCAAGACATTCACTGAAACCCATTCATAATCTAACTATGAAGGTGTACGAATGTACCATTAAGGCACTAGCTCTCAGAGAAAAGATTGTGAGGACACCACGAGTCAGAGATCAACACATGTCCGTGTCCATGTGACAGCACTAATAATCAGGGAAAATATGCCCACGCAAATGAGGGAGAGAGATAAAATTGGAGGTCTCCACATGCATTAGGTGGCAGTCCTGGTCTTGGTCAGTAAGTATATCTCTATACTGAGTGACAGACTACAGCCTTCCCACACACTTTAACTTGGCGGAATGTTTTTTGAACTTGAATTCCCACCTTGGTTCCTACCTGTTCCCAAGGATCTTTCTGTACCAGGAAGTAGGAATTTGGAGGGTTTTTTTTTCCATGTACTAGGAATAATCTCTGGAATGGCTGAGTTCTTGGGAATTGAGGCAACACATGGCTCGCGCATATGGTCCAGAGACCTGGTCACACACACTAGCAAACACGCAGCTTCTCCACAGACTCAGGCAGGAAAGCAGGCAGACAAGCAGTGCGTGGTGCCTTTGGTAGCACCTGGTCCAAAGGCAGGAGTGCCAGCACTACCAATATCTAAGGGGAATTCTTCCACGCCAGCCTTTTCCAGATCTTCTTGCAAGCCTCTTGTCTTTCTCTTTTCTGGAGACTATTCTCTCCCGGATACTCTCCCCCTGGGCATCCATCTCACTCCAGCTGCCACAGGGATCCCCAGCCCAGAATGAACTTTCTCTGCGGGAACCTGGGAGCCTTCTAAGCCACGGAGATTTTCCATCCTGCTGAATTGACACTGGCTTTCTCTTCCCATCCAGGTTTCACGACCAGATGTGAGTTGGCACAATTGGCCAAAGCAGACATCCTGGGCTCAGAGGTCAAGACTCTTCCTTCTCTTGGTCGTGGCAAATGTGTCAGAGGAGATGAATAATTTTTTTGGCTTTCACAACTGGTGGATGGTGATAACAGGAATTAATGTAGAGATTACTGAAGGAGAAGGATGAGGAAAGGAAGGAGAGTTATCCTGAATTGAATCTGGGACAGATTAAGCCTCGGGTGGATTTAGAACATCTCTGAGTAAAGATCAGCACAGAAAATAAAGAATCAGGGCTCAGAAGAGAAGGCTTGGCTGGAATTATAGACGGGGCGTATTTTACTTATTAATGATCCATGATGCTGTGAGACTGGTGACGTCATCCACAAAGAGCTAGCTGAACACTAAGAAAACAAGGGTAAGCGTACCTTGGGGAACTTCTAGGCATAAACGTTACACTGCGTAAGAGGCGCCAATGAAAAAGACCAAGGCAATCCAGTCATAAATGCTGAAGAAAGATGGAAGTAATAAATGTAAAAATCATTCCAACTGTGCTATATTCCATGCATTGACAGTCATATCTGGCAGCCAAAGGCAAGGGGACTTGATCAAGATTTTTCCAGGAGAGTGTTAAAATACTACATCTATTTTTACAGTCTGATATTCTTGGCCATTCTCTCAGTTATTTTCTACGTCTTGACATCCAATGACACAGTTAAAGGTACACATTCACAGACTATTCTGAACCTTTAAAAGTCACAACAAGTTTCTTTGAAGAACCTATAGTTTTGCTTCTGTGGTCAAGGGCTTGACCACACGAGAGTACGGGAGTATCATCATTGAGAGTTAGAGGGTGGAAATTGTTGTCTTCGTTAACTAAACAAATAGTCTTCACGTTCTAGGCACTTGGAAAGGCGCTGTGGTATACCAGAGGGCAGACTGGCATGGTCATTGCCATTGAAAGGCCTACAGACTACTTGGGGAAATAAACATTCATCAAATATTATTACAAATGTTACAAGCTGTGTGTTATGAATAATAATATGAGGCACCATAAAGGTGTATAGCAGATATCCCTGGAAAGATAAACCTTTGAATTGAGTCTAAATGAAAATTAGAAGTGAACTGACTAAACTAGGTGAAGTTAAAAGCTTTCCTTGGAGAAAGAACAACCTGTATCAGGACTCTATAGTGCCTTCTGGAAAAAAAAAAAATTAAATTAAAAGAAAAAGGTCAATATGGGTCAATATGTCTAGAATACACAGTGAGAGGAAGACATAGAGATAAATGAAGCCAGAGAGCCAGGTAGATGTCAAGTCATACAAGCATCGTTCCCTTTCTTCCTGGCCATTCCTCAGTCTCATGGGCAGTTAGACAGAGCTTGAGCTGCTGCCAAAGTAATGTTGAGTGTCAATGGCACATGTTCCCTCTACAGGTGGCTCATAAAAACCTTTCTTGTGTGATGTCCCACTCTTCCCCTTCTTCATTTTCCATCTGGATGCAGAGGAACCAAGGGAGAACTTTGGTTCCCTGTGTGACATGGAGGAAAGCCTTCCACAAACCATGAACACATGTTCGAACTTTGAGTGAGAAAGAAACTTACATTGCATTGATCTATTCCATATTTGGGGACTTTTTACAGCAGCTAGTGCTGCCCTCATTAACATACCTATTTTTTTTTTCCTTTTTTTTTTTTTTTAATTAATTTATTTATTTATGGCTGTGTTGGGTCTTCATTTCTGTGTGAGGGCTTTCTCTAGTTGGGGCAAGCGGGGGCCACTCCTCATCGCGGTGCGCGGGCCTCTCACTATCGCGGCCTCTCTTGTTGCGGAGCACGGGCTCCAGACGCGCAGGCGCAGTAATCGTGGCTCACGGGCCCAGTTGCTCCGTGGCATGTGGGATCTTCCCAGACCAGGGCTCGAACCCGTGTCCCCTGCATTGGCAGGCAGATTCTCAACCACTGCGCCACCAGGGAAGCCCTAACATACCTATTTTATGGTAAGCATCACCTCCACCCCTCCTCCAGTCGTATTCTTAGAACAACAATATTCATACAGCTCAAAAACAATGTTCCATAAAGCACTCCAACAGCTTTCGAAAAATGGAGTGGGAGGGCTTGGGAGTCTGTGAACTAAAGTTACAGGAAATATTCAAGGCGAGGTTCTGTGTCAGTCTTATAGGCATGCTGAGGAAGAGGAAAGATATTGAATAAGGTGCCTGTGGTTTTTAATTTTATGTGTCAACTTGACTGGGCTAAGGGATCACCAGATAGCTGGTAAAACATTATTTCTGGGTGTATTTGTGAGAGTTTTTCTGGACGAGATTAGCAATTGTATTGGTAGACTGAGTAACGAAGATCCCTATTTCCAATGCGTGAGCACCATCCAATTTGCTGAGGGCTTTAATAGAACAAAAAGGCAGGGGAAGGCTAAATTTGCTCTCCTGCCTGAGCTGGGACGTCCATCTTCCCCTGCCCTCAGACTTTGATGCTCCTGGTTCTCCATCCTTTGGACTTAGACTGGGACTTACACCACTGGCTCCCCTGGTTCTCAGACCTTCAGATTTGCACTGAAATGACACCACTGGCTTTCACTACACTGCAAGGAAATATTATTCAGCCCTGAAAAACAAAGAGATCTTGCCATTTGTGACAACATGGATGGACCTCAAGGGCATTATACTAAGTGAGATAAGTCAGATAGATTAAAAACAAGTACACTATGATCTCATTTATACGTGGACTCTAGAACAAACAAACAAAACTCATAGAAAAAGAGATCAGATCTGTGGTTACCAGAGGGGGGAAGGGAACTGGAGAAAGGTAGTCAAAAGATACAAACTTCCATTTGCAAGATAAGTAAGTACCAGTTAACACTGTTGTATAGTACATCTGAAAACTGTTACGAGAATAAAACCTAAGAGTTCTTATCACAAGGAAAAAGAATTCTTCTTTTCTTTTTATTGCTTCCTTTTTTTATCGTATCTATATGAGACAACGGATGCTAAGTAAACTTACTGTGGTAATCCTTCCCCAATATATGTAAGTCAAACCATTATGCTGTACACCTTAAAAGTATACAGTGATGTATGTCTACTATATCTTAACACAACTGGGAAAAAAAAAAAAAAAAGAAATGGGCATGTGACCCAAATCACGTCATTCAGACATAGAGAAGCTGCTGGAAAAAGAAGTTTCCTTACTATGACAAAAGCACTCATGCTCTCTCTTCCTTTGAATGATGTGGTGTGAGGCTGTGAAGCCAGATTTCTATGAAGGAGGCCCCTGAAGACAAAGCAAGCACATCAAGGAATGAACCATGTGGGAAGGAAGCTGGACTCAGCTCATCTTCCAAACTATGCGAGCAAATACATTCCCTCCTTGTTTAAAATGTCTATCCTTAATTGGGTCCTCTATTACTTAACAGCTAAATACATCTTTCTACTATTTTTGCTATGTCTCAGGCACTCTATTAAGCATTGCTTAAATGAATTTTTATAACAACCCAATAAGGCTGATTATCCACATTTTATAGATAAGAAAACCAAAGCTCAGGGGTGACACAGAGGAGCCATCATTTTAAACTAGTGTGTTTTTTTCTCCAAAAGCCTATGAGTTAAGCAGCTTTGCTTTGGGGGGGAAGAACGCCCCATAAATTATTGCAGTTTTCCTATATCAGTACTATCAATGGTTTATTAATAATTTTTGAAATGTTACATCTTACAAAAATGGATACAAAAACTTGGTCAGCTAGGCCCGAAGTTAAAATGGCCCTATAAATATAGATTTATAACCACATCAGATAGCAACATATATAAGACCCACGAACTTGCCTACAAAATAAGTGGCATACAAAAACACATTTACCAAAAAGGGGCCTCAATTCCAAGTCACTATTGTAAAACTAGCTGACTTATACCAGGAAACGTCACACAGTTGTGTATAAATATAGCTCATGATACGTTTAGGGTATTTGTCTGTATTTAATTTCAGAGGGTTATGCCACTCATAACGAAAAGCAAATGTGAGTAAAGTGTATGGGCAAAGTCATTCAAAAGTAATGCTAAAGGAAATTTATAAGTATGTAAATTGCATTATTTTTAAGAATGGAAACATATGAATAGAGCAAGAACCACATGAATCTTGTTACCTCAATGCTTTATAAGAACTGATTAAAACATGTTATTTTTCCTGCTATTGTATCAACATTCTCTTGTTCTTTGCGTTTCTCTCATTAGTCTTTAAAGAGAATTCAGTCATTTGTTAAACAACAAAACCCAGAGCTTTTCTGACCCACCTCCCCATTGAGTTACAAGTCACCTGTGTCCTTTTTTTGTCTTCCTTCTGTCCTCAGACGCTAACCCTCATCTTCATTCTGTCCGACCCCCAGACATCTCACAATTTTCACTCACTGGGCTTTAGAGACTGCTTTCACTACAGAGAAGGAATTTAATTGGAAATTCCAACCGATACATATGCCTTCCCTACCTGACCTCTAGTTCTTTTGTGAGATGTCCTCCTTCTTCATCTCCAGGACGCCACGCTCTCCTAGTACTCCTTCTGCCTGCTGCTTCTTCTCTGTCTACTTTCCAGATTTTTCTCTGTCCATCCTTCAATGCCAGTTCCTCAAAGGTATGTCCTTAATTTTCTTCAATTCTTATCAGACACATTCCACCTGAGCAGCGATTCCATCCACTCCCATGCTTCAATGTTTATCTACAGGCTGATGACTCTCATTGATCCCACGTGGTCATCATAGTGCCACCACGTACTACAAGACAATGATCTCCAAGATATTTAAAGAGAGACCAAAATACCATGGTGTTGCCTAGTTATTTATTAATGAGTATTCCATATATATCAGGAGGAGGATATTATAGAGCTACTCAGAAAAGTTCTTTTAAAAAAGCAAGAAAATCAATTCCTTTTTCTTTTTAGACACAGGAAAAGTTTATTCTGCATTATTCTAGATCCAGCTATGTTTGGTAAAATCTATGAAAAAGAAAGGCATTTAGAACAATCTGGTCTCTGCACTGCTTGGAACAACCTTAGCCAACATTATATTAGTACCTCTTGGCTGTTACTCACTCTGGGTGAGGCTTTCTAGCGTTGCCCATGTGAGAAACACCTTGACCACAAATCAGCACCTCCAATTCTGAGTGTCTGCCCTTGTGACTTTCAAATTGAGGCTCGTGTTATAAGTCACTGTTTATTTTCTCTCCCTGTAACATATTAATATCTATGGCACGTCTTTTATGATTAGCAGTTACAGCATTCCCCAAGGATGATAGCCTACGTCTTTGGGGTGTCTTCCAAGCCTTCCCATAGTGAATTTAAAAGATGACCCAACCTCTGTTTTAAGTCAGGTCATCCTAAAGTATCCTCTAGAGAAAACCCATCCAGTTGCTTTTGTGTAACCCAGTAAGAGAAACAGGGAGAAACTTATGTTTACTTATATGACATATACAAGACACCAAAAATGTGGTCAAAATATAATCTCAAAACCTTTGGGAAGTTATAATTGTTTTGCTATGGTGAAATCTTTCCTTGAAGACACCCAAGATTAGATTTCTTCTGATGGTAGAGGACCTGTTCACTACAGATCCAGAGAAGGCTTGTTTATAGGAGAAAGAAATCTTATTTTCCCTAGTGTCAGATGACTCTTTCATACTTCACTGGTGCCATGGTCATCCTTACATTATAGCTGCTCATGCATATGACTGTATTTCTAGACTGCGAAATCCTCTAAGTCAGAAACACCTTATATTATCAATTCCTGCCCCATGATTTTGTGCAAAAGGAAAGAAAGCGCTGGAAAAAGACACAGCGAGCTTGAACAATGCCATCTACTTGCTATTTATTTGGCAATCTACTTGGAAACCTATTTCCTCTGTAATGCGTTCAACAACAATGAAGTAACGATTAAATACTTTTAAAAACCACAAATATTCTCTTTTTAAATTTGAGAAAAAAATATTGTCTCAGAGAAAGTAAAGTCAGAAAATTCAAATAAGCTGGGTTTTTTTCCCTTACTAAAAGTAGCTGTCATTTTCTTGTTTACTATAATACATTACACCGAACCTTAACTTTGATAACTATTTTTAAAAACTATGTTGCATTGGACTTCCCTAGTGGCGCAGTGGTTAAGAATCTGCCTGCCAATGCAGGGGACACGGGTTCGAGCCCTGGTCCGGGAAGATCTCACATGCCCCGGAGCAACTAAGCCCATGAGCCACAACTACTGAGCCCACGTGCCACAAATACTGAAGCCCAAGCACCTAGAGCCCATGCCCTGCAACAAGAGAAGCCACAGCAATGAGAAGCCCGCACAGCACAACGAAGAGTAGCCCCTGCTCGCCGCGACTAAAAAAGCCCACGCGCAGCAGCGAAGACTCAATGCAGCCAAAAATAAATAAATTTATTTAAAAAAAAAAAAACTACGTTGCATTAATTCACCTGATTTTTTGTGATGCAAATTTTCTCTGCTTCTTCTCAATATAGGTCACTTTCAATATTCTATCAGCTAAAGTATTATTGTTTTCATAAAATCCCAATTCTAAATCAGATTTATGTAATCTTGCAGAAGTTCAGCTATTGCTGTTATAATTTGTCATTGTCTTACTTTTGTTTTTTCATAACGTTGAAACATAAAATATCATTGCAATATAACAAAATAAAAAATATATCTTAGGGGATGCCAATTCTGACCTTGCTATTATCTAGTGGAAAAAAGCATATAAAAGTTGCTTTCATTTATTACACATAACATCCTGTAAAAAAAGCTCCTTCTGGAAACTCACAGTTTAGTCACTTAGTAATGGAGGCTTTATAATTCAAGCATAATTTACCATTCTGATAATGAGGCTAGATTTCCACCAATTCTTCGATCTGTATATTTTGTAGCACTGATCACACACAGAAGGTACTCTTGTCAGACAGTATTTCCTTGGAAGGCTTGAGGCTGATGATAGCCCAGAATTTTAGCCTTAGTAATTATTCAGTCATATGGTTGTGAATCAAGTTATATTTGACAGTTAGTTCTATCAGCTGAATTAATTTTCCAATTTTCTCTAATGGCTTTTTCTATCTTAGGGTGATTTTTAACACAATTTTGAGGTGGGAGTGTCACGTAGCCAAGCGTACACTTTCAATTTATTCAATGTATGTTACTGAACTCCCGCAGGCACTTTCAGGCACTGATCTAGGTAATAGGAATAAAGTTCTGGTTAAAACATACCACATTTCTAGCCCTCATTGAGATTACACTTTAATCGTCTTTGCCATCATATAGCTTCTCAGCAATTCCAACCCTTCCTAAATATGATCTCAATAGACAAGTGTTTTAGGTATTAATTCATTATAGGTATTTATTAAACCAAACATCAAACATTAAGACAAAGCATAAGTTGATGGGGGTACTAGCCAGCAAAGGGAACAGAATGGAGTAGCAGGTAATAGCTTGGGCTTTGCTCTCAGAAAAACTTGGGCTTGGAAGAAAAAAAGAAAATTGGGCTTGTGTTCTAATCTTCTTCCTCATCTTGAGAGCTCACTGAGTTATTTACTAAACCGCCCAAGTCATCAGTTTTTCCTTTTGTTTTTTAATTTAATAATCCATTTTTCAGGGTTGTTTCAAGATCCTGTAATTATATAAAATACTTTAATTTTCACCATGTAGCAATTCATTGAGATGATAAACAGGCATAGTCACTGCCTACTCCCTCCTTTAAAAACTTTAAAATCTAATTTGAGATGCAAAGTTCAATAAAACGTCAAAGCCACATGATATCATTATGTCACTTTCAACACAAAAATCATATAATTCTGATTTTCTAAGTATGAAATCAGGTGCTATGGATAAATTATCCCTGATAGATTTCCACTGATACAAAATTACCCTACAGATTGAAAAACCAGAAAATCTAAACATTGGAAGCCTTTAGTACTTAAACATTAGTATTTAGTATTTTTTAAAGTCATTTAAAGAAATACATGCCTTAAGGATAGAAATGTAATTGATTATGTAAGGGCAAAGAGTGTGATTTGTGGCCAGTTCTGGACCTGCTGCCTTGGTTGGGTCTAAACTTGCAGGACTCTGAGAAGCTAAAAGCATCACGTAAGATTTGGGAAACAGGATCAGAAAGAGGTTCAGTAGCATGTGGGTTAAAAATGAGAAGGGTTATCCTCTGCAATATTACACAGACTGAGAAACTTTAAAGCGAGCTGTTATTTTCATGCCAATACATTGTTTTGCATCATGTAATAACGAGGTTCCAGAAATTGTATCTGATTTTCCACGCAATGCCATTCAGATGTTTGGGCTGCCTCTTAGCTTCGTGTTGGGGGATGGAATTAAACAGCTTGCATGTGCAGTGATTTTTAGTCTCTTCCTGGCACCAAATCTGGGAAATGATCAATGATCAATGATGAACTGCGTATCTTTCAATGAGTGAGCCTCCGGTGGGTAGTCAGTAGCAAACACAGCACCAGTTTGACTGATTTGAAAGCTTAAGTGAAGGTTAAGGGTCTGTTTAATGTGTGTAGCTTTCTGGAGGGTTGCAAACACTATTTACAGTAATGGTAACTCCTCTGTGGCTGGCATTTTGGCACACAAAGAGGTCTGAGGTGTTTCATATTACAACATTTTCATTGGTGAAGAGAACATTTTATGTAGGTTGCTATTATTATCAATACAATCCATCTAAGATTTCTAGGGGCTGTTTGCTTATTTATGTTTATAAATCCTATCATATCTTTCTTTTATAGAGCTCAGCAGAGAATAAGATTTTGAGGAGTAGCTGTTTGAGACCCGATACAAATAACCCTTGTTTAGAAAATGTTTCACAAAGATGACATTCTGAGAGCAACTCAGGTGTTGACTATTTTCCCAAGTGAACTAACTCAAGAACTGAAATTTCTCTGTTGGATCAAACATGTAATGAACCCACCTAGAGAAAGCAATTTCAGACTGGCATAGTCAGTGGTTTTTACCAGCTAGAATATTTATAGTTAGTAGATAAGCAAATAAACCCAAAGTCAAACAGTTTAGCTGTAATGTTGGAGACCCAAATCTCAAGGGAACGGCTATCTGCTATACAATGTTGAAGACTGTTTAAAGGGCTTCCTCATTTGGAGAGTGGTAAGAGTGATATTCTTGGAAATAGAAATAATTGAAAGGGGAGTTTAAGGAACAGAAATTTAAAAAAAAAATCTGACTGTAACTCTTATTTACTAGATGTCTAGAGTAGTCACCAAGCCACAACTATAAATATATTCATAAATACATAATTCAGAGTATGAGTTTTGGAATTGACATCCTGACGCTTACCACTTAAAGGCTGGAGGATGTTGAGCATGACAGCTCACTTCTCTAAATATTAAAAATTTTTATTTACAAAATGATATTTAAAGGTTAATTACCTTTAAGTGTCTAACGAGAGGACACTTAAAAATGCCTAGTTATAGTACGTATTCAATAAAAGGATAGTAGTAAGTAGTAGGTAGAAACAAAATGTAAATACATTGAATACATTGTACCAATTATGGTATTCCTTCTTCCTTCCAAAATAGCATAATGCTACTTAAAACAACTGACTTCATTTGCAAAATGAATCTTATAAGATTCCCATGTGTCTTGTTTAAGGATGTATTTTTTTCTGAGCAGAAGATAAATAACATGGGTGCGTCTAAGATGCAGGTGTGGGATCCAAGTAACACTCTATAATGAGAAGTTAAATATTCAGCGCCTCAAACTTTATCTGAACAAAATTTAATACAGACTCGCTGATTAACACTTGGGGAAGTGGAGATTTAATAGTAGCTCCAGGCAAAATGATCTCACTCAATTAAGATGACAGTTTAAATTCCAGTTGGTGGGTTTACTTTCTGGAAAATATACTATAACTTAGAAGTATTACTTAGTGGACAAAAAAAAAAAAAAAAAAATCTTTGAAATACTTTAAAACTATGAAAAGCAGTCAAAAGAAACCTGGCAGAAATAATTAAGAGTATTAAAATAATTAATAACCAGATATAAAAACTTAAAAGTATAGTCCACAGAGAAGAATCCGATGAGGACTCCTGTGTAGCTATATCTCTCACCTGGGCTGTTCCCCTACTATTTGCCATACCTATGCCTCCAGCTCTCATTACATAGGTCCCCAGCCCTCCCAAGCAGCCCTAATTCAAAAAGCAAAAACAAAATCACTGACCTTACTCTTTACTTTCAAAAGTAGTGAAAAATGAACACATTCAATATTTACTTGTATACATTATAATTAAAAATGAAATTAAATATTAACGTATTCAAATCTTTATTGTGCATTTTAAATGAGCAAGGGAAATGACTTTATAAATACAAATCTTATTTGGCCTTTATATAGTTATTCAACCATTTTATCCTTACATACTAAGCTTCTTTTGTATGTTATCTACATAGAAACTTCCTTATTCCTTTTTTTTTTAAGTTCAAAGTTTTCTGATTGGCTAGGTATTTTAAACTTAATCAGGTAACAAAATTTTACAAATCTAATTCGATCATAACTTTAATATCATGGTAGAAATGTTAGATTCTTCAGAATTATGGCCGCCATTATATTCTGTAGTCACAGTAGAAGTCATTTAAATTTTGAACTTTTTTTTTCTCTTTTTTTCTTTTGGCTGAGCCACATGGCTTGTGGGGCCTTAGTTCCCCGACCAGGGGTTGAACCCATGCCCTCGGCAGTGAAAGAGCGGAGCCATAACCATTGGACCACCAGGGAATTCCCTAAATTTTGAACTTCTTAAAAAATTGAAATTAGGTTTGTGAAGCCTAGCATATATTTTTGATATGGATGTTGATAAACAGGTAAATCTCCTCCTACAAGAAGGAAGCTCTAAATTTAGTCTCAATACATAGGTTGACAAACTACCTGCAAACCAAACAGAAGTCACAGATATCTATATAAGCAATAATTTTGTTCTACTTTATTGGTTAACTACTGTTTTTAACTAACCAGGGCATCATTGAATCCACTCTCCACCCTTCATTTTAAATATTAAATATAAATTATATAATAAGAATTTGTTAAATTGTTTAGGCTGATCTAACTCAGGTACCTAAGTTACACATAGAACTTAAACTTTACAAAAATAGATGTTGCCAAATGACAAGATTATCAGATATCAGATAGCGCTGATTTTAATTTGGTAATTCCAAATGAAAGCCTGGAAAATTAAAATGGTTATTATGGAGCCCTAATTATTCTTAGTATCCGGAGATTTTATCAATCATTTAAACACAGTATTTTATTTTAAAGCATTTATAACAGAGGATTGTTATTTCATTCACTAAAAAAATGAAGCTAGAAAAATTGTCATTATCCATGGTTATAAATATAAATGAACTATTTTATAAAGCTGCTATGGTCTGAATGAGTGTGTCCCCCCCAAATGCATATGTCAAAATCCCAATGCCCAACATGAGGTATTTGGAGATGGGGCCTTTGAGACTTGCTTATGTCTTGAGGGTGGAGCCCTCATGAATGAGATTAAAGCCCTTTCAAAAGAGATCCCAGAGAGAGCCCTTGCTCCTTCCACCTTGAGAGGGAGGACACAGCAAGACTTCAGAAGTCTGCAGCCCAGAAGAGAGCCCTCGTCTGACCATGCTGCACCCTGATCTCAGACTTTCAGCCTGCAGAACTGTGAGAAATAAATATCTGTTGCTTATAAGTCACCTAATCACCGGTATTTTCTTACAGTAGCCATAATGGACTACGGCAAAAGCCACCTCTAGAACTCCAGAATTTGGAGGCAAGCAAAAGGAGGAATCCTTGCATGCGAATCCTTGGAAAAACGAGGAAAAGGTAAACAGAGACTGGGAGTGGTGCTTCCAAGGCCCTAGGTCTTCATCTTCCTCTTTTACAAAAATGTTGGAAAAAGTTTTAAATTTCTGGTCAGAATGTTACCAAGCTTGGCACGTGTGTCAGAAGGAAACATGGCAAAATGATGAATGATTGCTTAAAATATCACAGTCACATCCACAATCAAGAAGCACACAAGAGCTGCAGGATTTTTAGAGACAGAGGTGATAAGGAACCTGACATACCTGTCTGACTGCCCTGGGGTTCAGAGCAAACACGTCTGGGATTGCTGCCCATGCTCTGGATTCTTCCCAACTTGGCCTGGTCAAGGGCACTGGAGTGTACATAAATCTGAATAGTTTTAGGATGTCCATATCGGCTACAGAGAAATATTTAACCCCTAAGAGTGTGGAAGATGTAGTCTGGTTGGGAAAATTCTCCCTTTAAATAAAGCTTTCCTTCAGAAAGTACTTTATAATGATTACAGTCTATTAAATAATGATTCAAGATGGAAACATAATGGCAACCTGGAAAGAAAACCCAACACATCTTATCACATGGGAGTCACATGTGACTCCCAAATTATCCATTCATTATCTCTTCTCTGGCTCTTTTTAGTGGCTTAACAAGGTTGTATATTTTGTGACAGTATCCACTTCCTCACTGTCAGGGTCTCCCACTGCAAATTACAAACAGATGTTTGTTGCTTTCAAGCCAGATGCCAGCACATCAGCAGGTGTTGAAGCCTATTTATTTGTACACAGAATATGCTGCAGCCTTGAATCACAATTTCGGTGTGTCTTCACCTTCCTCTCATGTCCACTTGCTCTGTTTCTCCTTTTTTTCTTTTGGTAAGCCACTCCATACATAAGATTTAAGCTGTTTGGTCATCATTCCTGGGTTAAAATGGTCCCAAACAAATTGCCAAAATTACCTGCCATGTGGGTGCTAGCAAGTTGTAGTCTTATGATATTTTTCTACCAAGTTTAGAAAGTTTTTATTGCCTTAGAGTCTTCAGTAATAAAATTTTGTTACACTCCACTCAAACTTTGTTCCCACTGATGACGTATTTCAGCCTCCAGAGTTGACAATCTGGCCTTTTCCACCAGCACTGAAATTCCCTCAAAGAGAAATCACCAGTGATGTCTCACACCTTGGATACCTTGAATAAATTAATAAGATCAGTTTAAATGATGTTTCTTAAATTTCCTAAACTACTTATTAGATCGGTCCTGAGTATTTCATTCTTGAAAATCCCTTCCCAAATAATTAGTTATCAATAACTACAAATAAACACTCGCTCAAAGGTAGGCTTTTAAAAAATTTTCTTCTTCTGAAATATTAGTGTTTAAATTGTGTCACCAAAGTTAAAAGTGAATAGTCTTTCTGTCTGTGAGGCTGTTGTGTTCTAATTTTTCACTCTCAATCACTCGCCTTTTGCCCAAACCGATCGCCCTCTGAGATGGGAATGCATGAAGGAGAGAGACTACAGACTAAAGGGGAGGCGAGAGAGCCAAAAAGACATTCTGCAAACTCACTGCCACCCTCTGCTTCAGGATGGGGTTCTTAGCCCAGAGATAACAACTTCTGGTACTGAGGAAAAGTTCTCCAATTCTGTCAGCTAGCAGTTCATTATTTACTGCTTCTACTATTTTAAAAAAAAAACAAGAAATTAGACTTCTGTTTCACCGATAAGCTAAAAGCAAATGTGTCGCATTTATGAACCAGTCAGCCTAAATGAACACTGTACTCTTGACCTGAACAAAACAATTTAACTTTAGGTCAAAAGTGGAATTACTAAGTAATTTTACTACCTGTGTACGTGTAAACACGTGTGTGTGCGTAGAATCTAAGGGAACAAGACAAAACATACCACTGAATTTTATGAAGGAAAATGAGTATTGTTTCTGTTTTTCGTTTGTTGTTTGTTTCTTATAGGAGGGAGAGATGAAGTGACAACCAAGCATCGGAAATACTCTTTACCTGCTAGAATCATGACATACAGGTTTAGAATGATGCTTAGAGGCCTTTAATTTTTCCATATTTGAGAATCTCCTCAATGATAAACCCATAAAGAGATTTCTATGCCTGAGGCTGAAATTATGCAATGGTGGGAAATATTTACCTTCCTAAACAAAGTTTTAAACTTAGTTATAGCCCCTGTCATCCAATAGACTAAGTGTACAATGTCTTTATTCAAGTTCAAAGAGAGCTAGGTCTTCTCCAGTCTCAACATCTCTAATTTTGTCAAACATGATTCATATGACAGGTTGCATTCTCTCTTTTCCCTTCTCTTAACATGTCCCAATTAGCCTATATTTCTCTTTAAATGAGGTGCCCAGAAACAAACTCAAGTTTCCAGATACAACCAAATGAGACAAAATAATAATACCTGATGTTTACTGAAATAATACCACATTTATTATGTACCAGACACTATGCTACGCAATTTATCATTTATCTCTTTTAATTCTCTTAGCAACCCTATAAAGAAAACTCTATGGGGAAAAGAGTGAATTAAAAAGCACGAAATAAACTGACCAAGAGCACACAGCTCATGTTGAAGCCTGGATTAACACCCAAGCAGTTTGAAAGCCTCAGGAAGACAAAATCGCCACACTGATCTGTTCTAAGCCCGATAAGTAAAAATAACTGAGTCCCCTTTATGCACTACTGCTAAATCATTCTAGTCCTTATGTGGGTGTTCTTTTCCAACCAAGCGTAGGCTAGTGTGTTTAAACATTTTAAATACGGTATTTTTAAATTCCACACAGTGTTCCAGGTGCTTGAGTTATGCTTTGGGGTCACGGTCCATCATACAACACTTCCATCATCTTTCCTGATTTCTTAATGTCATCACTGGGAAAAAAAAGGGGGGGGGGAGGGGTGGGCACATATGTTTATATATCTTTTTCTAAATCATTTAATCATTTCATAGATCATAGAAACAGAAGGGCCCAGAGAGACAAATGTCACTTGACATTTACCTTCAAGGTGATATCATGTGTCAGCGCTTTTTTGCATACTGTCCCATCATTCACAAATTTATCTGTTTTCAGCTCCTGTACACGAATATCAAGTCCATTTCACCGACTTGTTAAACAGTCCTTTTCTTCCTCTATGAACAGTTATTTTTCTGCTTCTTCCACCTTTCGTTTTACCTCTGGCCCTAACTCCATATTTTTGTAGAATATGGTTATTTTTAGCCAAGGTCACACATACAAGAAGAAATAAATCAAACATTATATTCTGGGGGATTCAACACATAAAAAAGTGTCACCCTTTCTTTACTTTCTGTGACTTTACTTTTTCATACTTTTTTTAAATGAATTTTTATTGGAGTATCCTTGATTTACACTGTTGTGTTAGTTTCTGTTGTACAGCAAAGTGAATCAGTTATACATACACATCTATCCACTCTTTTTTAGATTCTATTCCCATATAGGTCATTACAGAGTACTGAGTAGAGTTCCCTGTGCTATACAGTAGGTCCTTATTAGTTACCGATTTTATATATAGTAGGGTGCATATGTCAATCCCAATCTCCCAATTTATCCTTCCCCCCCGTACTGTTTTATATAACATATTTTATTATAGTCTTGACAACCATAATGGCAACATAAAAATTTTGTTGAAAATCCCTTGTTTTTGGAGAACGTGTTAGGTGCCCCCTCCTACCCTGCCCCCTGGGTTCTTTGGGATTTCCATTACTAGGGATTCTCAAAGTCCTTTCCTCTGGATGTAACTAGGGATTACCAAAACAACAACCACAGAAAAAAACAACAAACAAAAAAATAGCAGGATTACTGGTCAAGTTTGGGAAATTCTAGATTAAACAGTCTAGGCTAAGCAAGCCTCTGGACTTCTTGACCTCCCATAAACCATAATGTAATAATGTCATTTTGCATCTCCAAGATTGTAACAGAGTGTTTAGTATCTTTAAATTTATATAAGCCCAGAATTCCAAAGGAGGAAAATGTAAAGTGTACATATTTATTATGAAAATTATCACTATTAGTTAAAGGAGAGATATACTTGCATCACTTTTCAGATACTTGTAAAAAGTCTAAGTTTCAATATTGATACTTTTTTCCTTGGTACAGAAAAAAACATAACTCCGAATTTTACAAAATGATATGCACAAAACATATACATAGATATCAATTATTTGATACAAGATAAGGCACTATCTCTACCTCTCCTACCCCCAAATTTAGAATAGTGAAGCCAAAAGGTAGAAGCAGATTGTTCAAAAACAACGGCTCCGCGTATTCCATTCTATTAGAGAAAGTTATATGTTACATTAGCCAGCATTTACTGGTCAGGCAATTATTCCTTGATAATCAAGGAGAGAGCAAAAAAGAGATGCTCTGTGTCTACAGACAAAAGTACTGAGGCACCTTACGTCAAGATTCATATGGAAGTTTCCTCTGCAGTACTGAGTTGTACTTAGATCCTAGCTGTGCTGAAATGGGGCAGAAAACTAGGATAGCCAATCTCAGAAAGAAGCAGGGAAAAAGCAACTTTCCTGGCAAAAGTCAGTGAGGTGACTTGCACACCTTGATACATCTTTGGAGGGGGAAAATATGCATGTAGCCCCTGAAATGGGCCTTGGGAGCTCCTGCATTTAATTACTGTCAGATCCATAGAAAGCTACGATGACTTTTCATAAAACATTCAAGTATACACTTGTAAGGCCATCTCATTAACACATCTTGACACTGTCTTGGCAGATAGGAAGTTATAACAACTTAGATAAGGTGACACGTGACACTGTCTTACAGGAAACTCATTCGGCCATCTGCCTACCCAAACAGATATCGTGCTTTTCTTTTCTGTAATCTCACTCACAAGGAGCAGAAAAATGTTTGATCATGCTCATCTGTGAGCCTGAAAGTCAACTGAGCTCTGGGCTACGCTATCTAGACTAATTCAGTTTCCACTGTACTTATGAAAATAAAAATTATGGCATTATTTTCCAAAACGAACTGAGGTGCTATAAGTGTACTGAGCTAATAATCAGGGCTCTGGGAAGGCTTAATTTATTCTATTGGAAAATGAACATTAAATTTTTCACAAGGATATCAGGAACTAGTGATATATCAGGAATTAGTCTTCCATTCTTTTCACTCAAGAGAAAGTATGTAAGTGTAAACCACACGTAGGTGGGTATGAAAGAGATAAACAGAAAAGTCCCCATAGGGAACCAAGGATGGAAGATTGTTAGTCTAATGCTAGAAGTAGCCACAGAGAAAAAGAAAGATGGCAACTTGTTATTTACTTGACTTGAGGGCACGCCTAAATAAATTATCTCATCTAATCCGAACAGCCACCCCTTGGAATAAATATTACTGTCATACTGCCTCCATTTAGTAAATTGTTATGGTCACAGAGCTAGGACACCGGGAACCAGAAAACAAATGCAAGTCTTTCTGACCTAAAAACCCGACTTCTTTCCTTTAGAGTATTTGGAAAGATTTTTTCATGTAGTGCACTGGTGAGAAGTTGGTTTCTTTCCAATAAAAATCAGGGAAATCTGTGAAACCTCTCTTTGAGGCAAAAGTATGGAGGCAATGGTACCTTGAATCAAGAGTTCATAGGCAGGGCTTCCCTGGTGGCACAGTGGTTGAAAGTCTGCTTGCCAATGCAGGGGACACGGGCTCGAGCCCTGGTCTGGGAGGATCCCACATGCCGCGGAGCAACTGGGCCCGTGAGCCACAACTACTGAGCCTGTGCGTCTGGAGCCTGTGCTCCGCAACAAGAGAGGCTGCGATAGTGAGAGGCCCGCGCACCGCGATGAAGAGTGGCCCCCGCTTGCCACAACTAGAGGAAGCCCTCACACAGAAACGAAGACCCAACACAGCCAAAAATAAATAAATAAATAAATAAAAATTAAAAAAAAAAAAAAAAAGAGTTCATAGGCAGCCTTCGCAGGTATGTGGCATAATAAGAAGGGGATTTGTAACCTGCAGAATTTAGAGTAGAACATAGAAACAAATATTGTTAGAGCTATAGAAACACAGCTGATGAAGAACTGTTATTTTAAATCAGAATGTTGATCAAGAGATTGATAATCTAATACAGTATTATTAATCAGTAATTATTAGTAATTATCTAAATAATTAGATTAAAACAGTATTACTACCAATATAAGGAAACCGCTAATTTATATTAATTAAAAGGTGAACTAAATGTCTACCTCTCTGAAGGAAATTAGGAGAACAACAGCAACAAAATGGTGAGAAGTAGACAAGAATCTAGCCAGAGATATTGCCTCATCCAGGTCTGACTAAAGGTTTTATCACTACTGGAATTGGGTGCTTTTAATAGGAGATTGCACATGTCGTTCAATAGTAAGACTTCAGCCTTTCATCAATCCTTTTGTCATCAGTAAGACTTCAGCCTTTCATCAATCCTTTTGTCATCTTTATTAAATCTTTAGAAAGCCCAAGTTGAAAGAAACCATTTGGTTCTTCTTGGCATGGATGGATCTACCCAGTCACCTCTGCAGTCAAGATGCTGGTGCCCTGATTGGTCGGTCATGCACAGTGCTAGCACAGGTCACAATCTTGGTGCTACTTAAAGTATGCATACTTCTCAAAATTAAGTATTTGGAATGAATTTTACTTTTCCACGTAATCAAATTTGAAAAATACGTCAATATATTAAAATGTTCCAATATTCCATATGTTTAATGTGCCAATATATTAAAATACACACCAAACTTAATCAAGCCAAGTGTTCACTAAACAGCATTAATATAACTATTTAAACAGTGAAAGTAACAATTTAGTGGGTTTTCTGATATATCCTTGACAAGAATTAAACTAAGCAGGAAAGGAAATATAATTGGGTAATTTAGTACAAAAATAAATTAATTAAACCAAATTACCTCAAAGTATAACCCTACTTTAAAATTTCTTTTTATAAAAAGCAATGAAAATAGTCAGTTCCTAGACTGTGGTCTAATAATTAAAACTATATCTTTTTTACTGCTATACTTTCAAATATTATTAAATTGGTTGATGTTGATATCTAAGTCTATTTCAGAAATTTGTTTTGAAAGTACTAACATCGTTCACTAATTGTTCTTTTTTTTTGGATACATGACACCTTAGGATAAAAAGGAAAAGAAAAAATACATTATTATTAACAGGTGACTTCTTTTTTGAGAACTTTTCTTGAGAAAGAGCACGGTATACCACGATTAACATAGAATGGATTCCTATATTAGCTGTGAAATGTGGTCTCGATGTAGTCTAAACCTCTTTCAATATCTTATTACTCTTGTATTTGGTATCATTCCTAAGCCATTTGTTACAGAAAAGGGTGTGTATTGGGGGGGGGGTCTTTTCTAAATTTCAGTTCTATTTCACAATTGCACTGTCTGTTGAGAACTACACCCCATTACTTCAACCAGAAGAGGAATATCTAATGTAGTTGTCTATAGTTTACTGTGTGATTCCAATTAGTTGCTATCAAGGTAAAGAAAGAAGTAACTTTTTTTTTTAAATGAAGGATAGTTGGTGCTGGGGTGTATGTTTTCTTTTAGTTTTTAACTCAGGCACAAAAGTCCAAAAGCATCCTTATACTGTGAAGAGCTTCCTAGGATTACGAAAAACACAATTGGCAATGACAGGATTATAATCCAGATTAGGTTACTTGCAAATTTTCTGCTCTATCAGTGGAATCCTTCAAGATAGGTTCCATTGAAAGTCTACAAATTCAAGGACTGCATCTTAGAAAAATAATTACTATGAAATGCATTTGATTCTCCTAGAAAACAACAAAATACCTGATCCCTTACACCATGGAAAGCAAAAGAGAAAACCTTTATTAAAAATATAAAAGGTCATCTCCCCTTAGGAGAACTCTAGCTGTGAATTGGATAGAATTTATTGCTACGTGCTCACTCTTGTGATAAATGTTTCAGCATCTTGAGGAAGGTTAAAGAATTGCTGGTTAAAGGACTTGTAGCATCAAACTGTAGTCAACTTCACGTTGCCTGAGATCTAATGTGACCTGTGAGCCTAAAATGGTGACAGGTGGCCCGGCTGGTGCAGCTCTGTCCTGCTGTAGCTCCCTGGCAAAGAGGCCACTGCCATTCCAGAATCACTGAGTGATTTACCGGTGAATATGCATGAGACGCTAATTTGCAAGGATTCAGTGAAAACTAAGTGTTTTGATGAGGAAGACTGGAATAACAAGAAGGGAGGGGTGAGGAAATGGGGTAAATATACCATAAGCCTTGATTACCCTGAAAGTACAGCAGGCATCGAGATTATCTTTTCCTGAAAGCTTGCAGTTTTATTTCCTTGCCTGTTTTCAGCATGACATGGGCCACTGAGAGAAGAGAGTCAAAACCACTCACAGTTTATTTTAAATGGAAAATAAATGGTTTATGAGCAGATTTCTTCTAACAACTTTAAAAAATAATTTGAGGCCTACGTTTTGAAGATCTCAATTTTCTGTTGTTGTTAGCAACAAACTTCTAATTTACCTTTAGACCACAAATGGTTTTCTATATCTAATCAGTCTTATTCATTAGCTTTACCTTGTTTCTTCATTAAAAAAAAAAAAAAAAAAAGCTACAAGCAAATTCCAGAAATGGAATGTAGAGCACAACAATGTGTTTTTCTCCCCCTTACTGTTATTCTTCCTGAAGTTGTAGTACTGTTTAATTAATTCTGACATACTCTATGCTTTCTTCTGGAACAGAGTCTGTTATTTAAAATCAACAAGTAAGAAATAGCTATGAATATACCTTCAGATGAACAGAATGAATTCCCTGAAGAGGATTCCTAATACTTTTTTCTTTTTAATTGAATTTCTCTACATTGTACCAATTGAAACATGTATGCAGCAAATGAATAAATACTATAGAACCTCCCACAAAAGATTTACCTTGTACAGGCTGTTCAGGAACCTTGGAGCTACATATCGCGCCCTGAGAGATGTGTGTATGTTTGCGTGTGCATGTTAACTTCACAAATATCTGAGTCTAATGTTTTAAAACAGAAAAATAGACAATTAGAACTGAGTTAAAAATAATGAGACAGAGTGAACAGAAAAGGCAGAGTCGGCTGTGGTGGAAAAAAAACACTGGATTAGGAATTAGAAGATCTAAATTTAGACCTTCAAGTTAATCACGTGATCTTTGGCAATCACTTAACCACTCCGATACTCAATTTCTTATCTATAAGTATGTATAATAAAGACCGTTTTCTGTAAGGGAATCTTAGGAGGATATAATCCAATAATATATGTAAATGTACTTTGTAAACTACTAAGTGCCACATAATGTTTCCTGTAAATTCAATTGATAGTGTCTGACATTCATGTCTTTGTATCTCAGTTTTCTCATCAATAAAATGAAAGGACTGGGATTAAATGCTTTCTCAGCATTGTTAGGAGATCCAAATGTAATGTTTTTTTAATACAAAGTAAGGTTTGGGCATGTGCTCAGACAATTGTAAAGTCAAAGGGAAGGGATCAAAAATACAGAGGAGGGTGCAGAGCAGAGAGTGGAGGCTGCCGTTATGGGGGAGGGGGAAGGTGGCAATGGTTAGAAGGCAAAATAAAGGAAAATGTATTAATTAGTATTAATTATGAATTTGAAACAATGGACTCAAGTCATAATATTGATTTGAGGTAAGTAACAAATGCTATCTTACTAGATCTAGTCAAAAAATAATTCAGGAAGAAATATTACTCAGATGGCCATTTGAGACTTGGACATATTGACTTGTCAATTTCCTTGTGTGTCTCTGATTGTTTTTTTATTAGATTTAGACCTCTTTTTCTCTCTCTGTCTCCATCTTTATTTTTATTTAGGCATATAAAAGCTTCCAAATCCTACCATTTATCTTTATGTACACAAAATATGGGAAGTATGCATGAGACCCTCCCTTCGCCTACAAGCTATTAATTGTAGCTTCTAGATTCTAAAATACATTCTGACACAAAGACAGGAAATCATATAATCAATGGCCAGGAGAGAGGTCAGGCATCCAAGACCAACACTATAAATCCAAATCAGAAAACAGCTTAAATACAGCAGATGTCTGGCCTTAACTGGGTAGAAAAAATGCCGAGTTCTCTCAAAAGGAAGTAAAGAAAATAGGCAGTAGAAGACGCCTGTTCATTAACAAGCTGTGTGGAAATCTACCAAGGATCATTGCCCATCATGTTGTGGTAGCCCTGAAAAGTGGGTTACTCAAACAAAACTGAAGTAACCTATTATAAAAAAATATATTTATTAACCAGTTTCTATGCACCACAAATTATCTAATTTAATTCTCATGGTGACCTTAGGGGATACAGGAAATTAAAGGCTTGCCTAAGGCAATACTGGGAGTAACTAGAACAAGATTTCCACCTCAGCACTCAAGAATCTCATCCCCTAAGCAACATTGCCTTTCTTAGGCATCAAGAGGCAGAGTTCCACATCATCCTCTGTTTTAGTCTGTGTAGCTGGTCCCTGTGATCTCCAAGAGTTTATCTTCAGGGAAATTGTATTCTTCAAGTCTATTACAAAATGTTAGTAGGAACTTCTTTTCTGATTAGTTGATTAGATACTTAATAAGAGCTTGGTACTTAACAAGATACTTGACAAAATCTCCTACTTTGCTCCTTGGTTGATCTGTAGAATTCATAGAAAAAGAGCATTTAACTTACCTATTAATGCTGGACATTAGGGGAAATATAAGAATCTGAGCAACACCCATGTGTCTAAGATGTTGTAAGATAGGATCACCGGACAGTATCTCCAAAGACAAACATCTTGAATAAACTAGGGGGACAGTGTTCCATTTATAGGCTCACTTCTACTATCTTTCCTGAACATTCATCCACAGTTTATGGAGGGAATTGAGAATATGCATTTGAGGCTAAAATGAAAGATGTTGTGATGGGACGAAGAAGCATAACCTCTCCAAACTTTGCTCAAAATTAATTTCTTTGAACCGGTCTTACAATATTGCATTGCCTGTTCCCATGATGCTAGCAGACACCATGAGATCAAGACGTTTACTTATGTTCCGTGAATCAACTGTTCTCTAGCTGTACTATATTATCCTATCACTCCAGGGAAGCCAGAACTCTAGCAACTGGTAGTAAATAAATATTTTGATTGGATAATTTCTGTATGGCAAATTCTTCACCATGCCCTCTGGATAATGAGAAAGGAGGCAATGTATTTTACGTCTCAGGATCTAATGATATGTAGTATTAATGACACCATAAGATGAGTCTAGAAGTTCTTAAATGAATGCAGGGTAAGAGCTGTGAGAGTTCAGAGTGCAATGGTTTGGAAGTCTTCTTTGAGCTTGTAGCTTTCACTTGGCCTTGAAGGACGGGTAATACTTAAAGGAAAAAAAAAAAAAAAAAAAAGAATGAGATCTTCCAGGCATGAGGAACTGCAAGAATAAAGTTGCAGAATTGGCAACACTGGTCATATTCAGGGGACTGAAAAACAATAAACATCTGGTTGGACCACAGGATTCATATTGCAGAGCATGTTCCTGAAAATGTAACTGAGAACTGAATCAATTAAGTTGTCCATATTTCTTAGTCAAATAAATGTGATATTTAACCCTGTATCTGCCACCCTGGACAAGTTAATTTCTCTAAAACTGTAATTTCTATCTGTAATATAAGGATGCTTGCTCACAGAGTAGGAGAGTAAAATGTGATTCTCTATATAAAGAATCTAATACAGTGTCTGGTGTGTAGTTTAAGTATCTACATGGTGTTTTAAAGTAATAATAATAAATACACTAATAGCATTGGATTATCCTCACTAAATTGAATTTTAGTTTTAATAAATTGATTGAACTGTGAAATTCTTTGATTGCTCTATAGAAAGCCTGGAAATTTAACTTCAGTTTTAGCTATAGATTTAGTACAACTGAGCTTTTGGTTTCTGAACTTTTTGTTTCTTCATCACATTCTTTAGTACAACTGAGCTTTTAGTTTCTGAACTTTTTGTTTCTTCACAATTTTAATGGCCATAAAATTTAACGGAGGTTTCAAGGATATACACAGTAGCATTAAAAATAATTTTTAAAATGTCAAATCATAGTTGTCATTAAGTGTTGAGACAAAGCCCTACCTTAATAAATTCAACCAATGTTTCTTTCTCTTTTTTTTATAAATTTATTTATTTTTGGCTGCATTGGGTCTTTGTTGCTGTGCACGGTCTTTCTCTAGTTGCGGTGAGCGGGGGCTACTCTTGGTTGCGGTGCGCAGGCTTCTCATTGCGGTGGCTTCTCTTGTTGTGGAGCATGGGCTCTAGGCATGTGGGCTTCAGTAGTTGTGGCACGTGGGCTCAGTAGTTGTGGCTTGTGGGCTCTAGAGTGCAGGCTCAGTAGTTGTGGCACATGGGCTTAGTTGCTCTGCGGCATGTGGGATCTCCCCGATCCAGGGCTGGAACCCGTGCCCCCTGCATTGGCAGGCGGATTCTTAACCACTGCGCCACCAGGGAAGTCCCCTAATGTTTCTTTTAAATCAGACTATTGCCAGCACATTTTAGCATTTATTATGTATTTGTCTTTAAACA
This sequence comes from Eschrichtius robustus, assembly GCF_028021215.1. Lineage (NCBI taxonomy): Eukaryota > Metazoa > Chordata > Mammalia > Artiodactyla > Eschrichtiidae > Eschrichtius > Eschrichtius robustus. Next base: position 121,153,466 of record NC_090831.1, on the reverse strand, counting down.
TGTCACATTGCTCCTTGTTCAATTTAATTTTAGTTCTATTTATGAAGCACACATTTTATAAGTTACCCTAACATGTACATTTTCTGTATTTGGTATTTAAAATTCAAGAGTTGATCTCTTTAATCACTTAGAACAACCTCTAATTAACGGAAGCCTTGATTCTAATTTTAAAACTTAGCCTGTCCAAAAAAAACCATTCAAAATACAAGTACAATATATTTCAGTAATACAGTTTTCTCAAAATGAAACGTCATTCAGATTTAAAATTTTATTCTAACTTGAGAGCGTTTTATATTAATCCTGTTAAGAGCCAGAACAGCTTTAATGCCTATTCATATCTTCTTTTAAGTAGTTACTGGAAATAAGAATACTGATTTATAAGTAAGTTAATAATAGTAAGATTCAAAAATGTTTTCGAAGGGATAACTTTTATTAAAAAACACGTTTTTGGAATTTTCACATCAATCATTTTCACAGTTACTATATCTACTGCTGTTATGCAAGATGATATTCAATTTTTTTTTTCTAAGTAGAACCTCTCTATTCTGATATGGGTACCACACCTTCATAATTATTCTTATTGCTTGTGCCCGCCAGTAAGGTACGTTCTGCTCATAAGATTAGATATTGCCTTCATGGAATTATTTGAAAGGCATCCCAAGACATTGTTGACCTAGAAGGAGAGGGTCTTTCTCTACTGTCTTCTACGGAAGCTCCTATTATTAAAGAAAATATACAAGAGATAGAAGACACTACTACAGGTCTCAAGGTAACCTGGGAAGCAGTGGGCAATTTCTTTCTGCCTTTTATATTATAACACAGATGAATTTTTAAATGTTTTTATTTGTTTATAATATATAATTGACACAGGGATTGTGAGATCAAGGAACGTTCCACTTAATCCCCTCTTTAATGAAAGCCTACTATTCACGAACTGCTCTGGTGACACCAAAATGAAGGAGAAGTAAATTAAGGTCCCTTGAGTTGACACAAGAGAGGTGGAGACCAATACATAATCAAATCACGGCAGCAGAGTGCATTGAAATGCCGGAATAGAGGTATGTATGAGGTGCTACTGGAGTCCAGTGGGAGAGGTGGCTGACATTTTCTCAGTTAGGAAAAGACCCAAAGAGAGGACAGGAGCTTCACCTTAAAGATGTCAGACGTCACTCTTTTAATATGACACGTGACAAGTCCCACCTCTACTCAGTTGGCACGGAAGGATCATCGCTTATTCTGACTCTACTATAGCAGGATTCTGAAGAGACTTCAGCGATGGCCAGCTGTTTTAGAGCTTGGGTTGATAGATGCTAAAAGTATCATCAACAGTATCTCAGAATGAATCTCCCCAAATAAACAAATGCTTAGCCATATGAGAAATGCTTATTAAAATTGTTTACCCCGATATATAATACCACCTGGCTACATTACATAAAAAATGACCTGATTTTTTAAAATCTCTAATTAACTAGAGTAATTTATAGATTCTCATTTGTATTTTCATAGACTCACTGGCATTGAAAAGAAGCCATCAAGCAAGATGGCTTATTTAATGCATTTTCCACCTGTGTACATCTTGACTCAATGGAAGCAAGACAGGATCAGATAACAATCTAATTACCTTGCAAAAGCATTTAGCAACTGGCAATGGGATTAATATAATAAGCAAATTCCAGCTGGAACTGACTGCAGTATTTGCTACTGTTTTATTAGAAAATGGTAACATTTCTGCAAGCAAATAAAGGCGCTTGAAGTAATGTAAGATAATAATTATGCAATTTAAATACTGAAAAAAGGACTAAAATTACAGTCTGTGGGAGGGAGTAAATGACCAAATGGGCAGATGTGTAAATGTGTTTGGTTGTGCAGAGAGGAGGGGAGCTATTGCAATGACATCTATTTAACTAGAGCTGTGTCATTCTTAGCATGTAATTTAGATGACAATTTAACAGCATTCACCAAGTATATGAAATGTACTTATCCAAAGTAGAATGAAATGATCTTTAACAATACATAAAACAAGGAGAATGGATGGTTCACAACAGGTTGAAATCAATCCAAAATATGAACTAAATATTCAAAATTTATGACACTGAAAGAATATTCTACTATAGATGAGCCTTCCATGGCAAGCAATAGAATGCCTAATAGACAAGAAGTAAAACAATTAGAAAGATGTTCTTGGTTAGTTATGTTTCTAAAACTAGCATTTCAGATACATTTTTGTTTGTTTTGTGGGACAGTTAGGGAACATCTGAAAAACTCAACACAGCAAACACTCCCCGTAGGTTGTTAGCATTTGTTAGCAAATAAATCAGAAGCAAACACTCCAGATGTGGTTATTGTTATGCTTCAACTATGCTGATATCTAATAACCTCACAAGTTTCTTCATTATCACTCTAGAGAGTAGTAATGATTTTTCAACAGTGCAATAAGTTTCATTAGTGAAGCAAGGAGTGCACTTACTAAGATACCACATGGGAGGCCCTACCTTGCGTGGACAACACTCAGGACTGATGTGCCTGGTCTCCTCTACTCTTCACTGCTGCCTCCGGCCACGAATTCCATCAGGTCCCAAGAGCAACCACCTCCAGAGGATGCTTTGGCCTCATTCCAACTATGTGGTAACTAAATCCTGCTAACTCTCACGCATGGTGTTTGTCAAAGTATCAAAAGACAAAAGGCTGGGTACTTCGTGAATCTCTGAGTAGATTTTATGATTTTTTTCTACTTGATTGCTAAGAAGAGATTGAATGCGTAGTAGACTTTGATTTCTGTGATTTACCCTCATTGTACTACGAGATCATATTACGATGGGGCAACAGAAGAACTATAACGCCCACCTCTAATAAGAGAATACCAAGGGACACTGCAAAGGAAGTCATCAACTGTGGACACTCAAGATGGCTTAGGTCAATTTGCAACATAAACACTCACACACAGAGCATGTGAATATCCAGGTTTCTCTAACTAGTGAGTAAGGAAATAGTTCATTAATAAAGAAGAGTATTAAGATATTTGGGCCCTAGTCTTAGTCTAGTCTAACTTGAGCCACAGGCAATTTTCCATAAAGCCTTTCATTTCCTGACAATTCCAGACTGTAGGACTCTTTGGTTACTTTCAACCCTAAAAGTTTATACATTTTACCAAAAATGTGATACCCCTAACTGTACTCTAGTAGACAACATGATTAATTATAAAGACAACTTTTCTGGAACAACCTTACAGAATGCAGTGAGATTCACTTGCAAGCATTCCTTTCTTTGATCGTAATACCCAGTCCCCCAAATGGTCATCATAACCAGTTTTACAAAAGTCAGTAGACTTCTTGCCTGGGAAAGTAACAACATAGTACATACTGTGCCTGCCCTTGTCCCCATTCCTTCTTTGTCCCTTCTTTTCTCCTGCCCTTGTCCCCATTCCTTTCTTTCCCTCTTAAAAGTTTCACTCCTTCCATAACCTAAATACCAAGAGTGACTTTGACCTACAATTCTCCCTCTTATAGCTTTAATGGCATTATTGGGAGAAAAGTCAGAAAACGTGGATATCAATCAAATTGATTATTAGGAAAATAAACATCATTATGTGCAACTATATTAATTTAAATTGTATGTTGCTTTGAAATCTTTCATCCCAGGAGTACAGTGACGTCCATATGCCTACTCCAAGTCTTAATATTTGTACAATGTTAAAAGGGTTATTTTCCCTGTTTGTTTAATCAACCAGAATTATCTGAAAAGAACTTGACCGTGTAGAGCAAGAGTCCTCAAGTCTAATGCTCCCATGTTTCTCTTCCATGTGGAGTTATCTGTACTGAAAGCTAATCCCTTCCACTGAGGGAAGTGAGATTTACGAAATAGTGCCAGCTCACGAATGTCAGATTTCACTAACTCTCTCATCTCTTCGCTGTCCTCTTTGCCCCTGTAAATATTACGCTTTGCTTCCTAAATAAATTGCGCAGCCATTCTTATGAGTAATGTTTGTTTTGGGCAAACATTGGTTCCAGTGAAATGATTAGAATTTTCAACCACCTTGTCTTCTCTACACACGTTTTTCTCACTGACTCTTCTTACATGCCTTAGAATTTCTGCTGTGCTCCTTTGGTTCCTGGAGGTGTTATGGTCAGAAGGATAGGAACGGAGGAATAAAGAAAAGAAGAGAAATTGAGGAAGGGAAATTAACATGTATTAAGCATCTACCATAATGCTAGCTCTCTTCTACATCATTCACACGCATTATTTTAGGGCTTTTACTATCAGAACTGCGAGGTAATTATTATTTTCCTCATTTTATGAATGAGTGTGTTAGATCTCGATGAGATTAAGTAGTTATCCAAAGTTACAAAGCTAGTAAGGATCAAAGCCAGAAATCAAGACCCTGTATGTCTGGGATACAATCCCTTGTACTTTCCATTGTGTTTTGCTGCTTCCTCTACCTCCTTCTTCTAAATACTTGAAAGGAATACAATATATAGTATTTTAAGATTATATTCATATTTTTGAAGTAAGTTTTCAATTGCAACTTGAGCAAAAAGTAGTCTGACATTACACGTTAGAGAAAAAATGTAACAGTGAAAAACTTTATTTCTGCAAGCATTGCTTGAAAGAATATTTTCTGGAATTCAGTCGACACTGCTGACATAATATTGATCTCTAATGAAGTCATGAGGTGTTTCTATTTAATGTGGCTGATGAAGAATTCCAGGTGTGGAAAAAACAGCTCTTTCTTTTGAGTGTGTACCATATGCTACGCACTAAGCTTCGGCTTTTCATACATTAACCATTTAGTTTTTGCACCACTTCTGTAAGTGTATGAGCATCACTTTGTGCAAAGTAGGTTGTGTGGCTCAGAAATTAGACAAGTCACTTCGGTCAGCCCGGTAATAACTGACAGAGCCAATTATTCACTCGGCTTCTGACACCGAGGCCAATCCTTTCAAACCACACCACAGACTGTCCCTTAAATATCACACCGTGTGCTCACACCACACACTTTGGAAGATGATTATATCAAATGTAATACTATTTTATACTCTTTTATTGTTCTCTAAATTTTCTTATATATAAATATATCTCTTTCTAAAGTCTACAATCTCCCTCATGGCTTTTGTTGTTGTTGTTGTGAACTAGTGTTTTAAAACACTTGCTATATTGAAAAAATGATAGATTTCAGATAGATAGATAGATAGATAAAGACAATATTATGTATAATCCAATAGAAGACTTAAGTACAGTAATGTAAACCTAAAGCAAAGGCAAGGTTTATTTTCAAGGAGGAGGTGGGATGGGGTAGGAAGGTGTGTCTAGAATTGATCAGATTCAACTGTTATCACACAGCATCCTTCGCTTTTCAGTTGATTTTACCTGTGCTCCCTGAGGCAGGGAGGGGTTATGGAAGGGAGGACTCAGGAATGGAGCTCTTTGGACCCATTCACTCCAGGACTCAGCTCAGCAACAGAGGACATGTTACCGCTGAGTGAAGAGTAAAAACTTTCAGACTCAAGATTTGACCCCTGACTCCATCTCTCCTTTGGCAAATAAATTAGCCTCTCTTAGCCCCCATTTACTTCATTTGGAAAGTGGGGGAAATAATACTTAAGTAGATCCCTGGATTATTATGAAGTGTGATGAAAAAAAAAAGCAAGTGAAATGCAATGTGTGAACACTTGAGTGCTATATAAGTGCAATTTCCCTCTTTTTCACCCTGGCGAACACCTGTTTTGTCAAAAAGGTCTTGATGGCTCTTGCCCTGACCTGCCTCTGGGACTCTGTGCCATGCTGGCCACCTGTCTGAGCAGCTGTCCACAGCCAGTGCCCTGCACATCGAGTTTAGAGTGAGTAATAGCAAGAGCAGGTAGCAGGGCCAGTCCCCACGCTACATCCATCGCTCAGCAGAAAAGAAAGGAAGCCAAACACTCCACGGTCTTTAAAAAATTATACCAGTCTCACCCCCCCCACACACAATCAACCAACAAAATAAGAAAGAATAGAGGGAATGGAAGAAAAAAAAGTTGATGGGGCTTTTGAGGAACTCGTAGGGGGAAAGAAATAAAAACAATACAACATATCCTTTAAAAATATTTATCTTAATTTTGTAAAGATGAAGGACTACAAAAAGAAAAGGTTTCCAATGAAAAATATGTTGTATGGTTTATTTGTTTTGGAGTGAAATCACCTTTAAGAAAATGTATTTTGAAATCAACATGAATGGAATCTAAGGCTTTAAGGGTGAGAAATAATTCCCACACTGAGGATACATTACTATTGTTAGAAACTATAAGATGAGTATTTGTTAGGAGTTTCAAATCTCAGTACCTCAAAGCAAGAGCATTGGCAAACTTGTATGACAAGACAGAAGGTTGAAATTATTCAGCCATCACAGTGCAGCTGAAAATTGTGTGAGCAAGTCTCCAGTTGTGCGCAGATGCTTTTTGGTTTAGATTCAACACTCATCACAAGGCATTTTCATCAGTCTGAGAGAGAGGAATGAGTGTTGAAATGATATTTGACCACCAAATGGAATGCCCAAAGGACAACTATGTAACTCCTTTCTGTATGTGTGTGTGTTCACGTACATCTTGCATTTATTTAACCCAAACAACACAATAACAATGTCATGCCAGTAAATGTGAATAAACCACATAACGTTTATATTTACCTAATTAAAGCTGGCACTTCTGGAAACATATGCAGATCATAAGAACATGGATATTGGCAAGGTTCTCACTTCTACCTCAGAAGTGTAAGAACTCACACTGACACAGGCACACATTTTTTAGGAAATGAAATCTCAGCATTTCTATAGCATTCTATTGAAATGCTCACTAAGTGATACACCAACTTTTAAAAGTATCATATTTATGTAGTAACCTTTTTATAGCAACCTAAATTGTACTAACCTAAATTTTCTTTCAAAATTAAATAAAATCATTAGTCCGAGTTTTATGAATGCCAATCATTTCCTTGAAGAGAATGCAAATTCGACTTTCATATTGAAAAACAGAAAAGAATTTGTGCATCTAATTTCTTCTAATTTGAAATATTAATAAGTAAATATGTACTCTAGAAAAAGCATTTATTTATTGCATTAAAACTTTTTTTCACAAATATATCTAATACTAAACATTAAATGAAGAACATTCAAAACAAAGAAAACCACTGCTAGAAACTAATACTGTAGTATTTACATCAACATTTTCAATTTGGTGTTTTTTGGTACTAAAAAGTCAATTGAATCATATAAACTGTGAAGTAATAGAATTTTTAATAGACTTCCTACATGTTAAGGTCAGAAGATAAAGATAAATCTGTGTTCTAGTTTTCCAAATATAGTGAGAGCAATGTCAAATATTACCATGTAAACTGGGGATATAATTTCATAAATCCATGTATTCAACATATATTTATTGAGTACCTCCTAGGTATTAGGCACTGTTCTAGTGAAGGGGTTACAACAGCAAACAAAGGAGAGTAAAAGAGATGTTTCATGGAGCTTTTTCTCCAGTGGGGGAAAAATAATAATATGGTAAGATGGGGAATGTGAAAAAATGTTGGTGAGGAGAGATAAAATTTTAGACAATGTGGCAATGTAAGGCTTTACTGGGAGTGACATTCTAATTAATATTTTATGGGAAGTGAGGAAGCTGGACACACATTCATGTGAGGAAAGGCAGAGGGAATTATACATACACTGTGTGAAGAATGCTCCTTGTTTAAGGACCAGTAAGGGGACCATGTGGCTGCAGCAAAAACCAGAGGAGGGCAGTAAGAGATAAAGACAGAGAGATAACCAGGAGCACAGTTCAAGAAGGGCCTCATACATTACAGTGAGGGACTTTGATTTTTACACTGAATGAGAAGCCATTAGAGAGTTTTTAGGAAAGAAGACTATGATGCAACAGTATAAGCAGGACCTTTCTGGCTGCCATATTGTGGGTGGGAGCAAAAGCAGGAATCCAGTTAGAGATCTACTGGAAGATTCTAGGTGAGAAAAGACAATGGTAACTTAATTTGGGGGGTAGTTAGAAGTGATTAAACCCAGAATATATTTGGACAGTAAAGTCAATGTGTTAGGTATAAGAGAGAAAGAGTAAGAGGAGACAACAACAGTACCAAGATTTTTGATCTGCACAACTGAAAAAATGGAGTTGCATTAATTGTCAGAGAAACTGAGGAAGGAACTGTTGAAGGGTGTAGGGGTGGCATATGTGGAATCTGCCCTAGGATTATTTAAATTGGCAGAAGAACAATTTTATTATAATATTTTTCAGAATATTATTGTTTCCAACGTACAGAAGAACGTTACACAATAACATTTGGGCATGATAAACATATAATGAACATATAATAATAGTTGCAACCTTGTTTCAGTGGTTCCCCAGGGCCTTTAGAAAGCTCTGAATTCCACAGAGTATTGTAGGACCCTTTCTGTTTTGACCACAGTTTATATCAATTGCGTGTTGTTGTCTATGATTCCAGAGAAATATGTAGATATACATCTTAATTATATCAGTAGTCTCTAGTTGAAACTAAGCGGATTGTATCTTTTTACTCATATGATCACATACATTAAAATGATGACATATTAGCTGAACAACTCAGAAATGATCAATGCAGTCTGTCTCTGAAAGGGTGGAGAAAATGGAATGAGGAGATGGGGAGATAAGGAGAGGAAGGGGAAGAACAGAAAGAAGAAAAGCAAGTTGTGTCTATGGTCATAGGCTGCCCATCCCCAAAAGTATGCTCAAAGACCTGACTGTACAAATGTGGTGCTGTGGTGTCAGTCATACAAAACCTGAAAACAAATAATAGCACGTGCATAAAAAAGACATGAAGTATAGGTCTCTTTCTCTTACTGTTTTGAAACTGAATTCAGTTGAGTGTGAACAGTACTTTTATAACATATAGCATAAATGTCTACCAGGGGTTTCCTTATGTCAGTTTCTCTTGACTCCAAATATATTCATTATGATCAGATGGCCCTTACTAAAACATCACTTTCATCTTGCCCTGGTGAGGAATCTAAAATGTTTTGTGATCAACTTTAATTTCTGCCATTTACATATTTTCCCATAATTATGCCTATCACCCTGGTATGGTCATTCTGTTCCCCTCCTGCTTACAACCTTTGCTCCCTTTCTCTACCCTACTGGATTCTAGACCCCCTCCAAATGCCACTTCCTCCATGAAGCATCCTCTGAATGTCACTCTTTAATGGCCCATAGAACAAATGTTAAGCACTAAATTGTTCCTAAATATCGTCTCTTGTTTATTGATATTTACTGAGTATAGACTATGTGAAAGCCTTGTGCTGGTCTCTGGAAGTAGAAAAAGAGAAAGAGAGAGAACACTTTTTAAAGAACTTCTTGGTTCAGTATCTCAAAACATCTTAATACATGCAAACACTGTGATACCTGCAAACACTGTAACCATATATGTTATAATCATAATATGGAAGAGGAAACAGTTGTTGGCATCTTGGGAAAGGGAAGGGAAAACATGCACACACACAAACAGACACACACACATCTTATTTAGGCAGCAATGTCTTAAAGTCAGGAATTCTAATGTTTCCTAGAACAGAATTTCCCAAGCACCTGTATTATCAGATTCACCTGGGGGCGCTTTATAAAATGAATACAGATTATAAATCCCACTGCCTTAAAGTTAAACTCAGGAATTCTGAGTTGCTGGCCCTGGAATGTATACTTTAAAAGCTCCCACTTTGATGTTGATGATGAGTCAGCTTTGACAACTAGGAGAGTCCCAGAAAAACCGGGATGAACCCTACTTACAGGTTTCAAATTGCAGACCCCTGGACACGGGGAATAACTCATTTCTCTTGTCTACAACAGTTTGCACAAGTCTTGAGTACAGAGGTGGGGCTCGGGAAGAACTTAACTGGTCTTCAAATAATCCAGGTCTGATGCCTACTCACCCTGCTCTCCCAATTCCCATCAATCTTATCTTCACCCTTTTAATTTTTACATTTGAAAACTTCAAAGTGATTGCTTTTGACAGGAGCTGTTTAGGTGCCCCACTGTCCTTTCTGATGTTTGCTTTAAGTGGATCCAATCCTTTGAACTTTAGAATACCAGGCTAATAATGTAGAGACTTAATCAATATATGGCATTAAGGTTATCTTCAACCTGTTACAGAGCTGATTCTCCTGCTTGCGTGATGTCCTTGGCAGGAAAGTTGATACATGGGTGTGTTTTACCTGGACAGGCTTCTGCCTCTCAGGGCAAGAATTTTCAGCAGATGACTATTTTACTTATTGATGTTCTTTCAATCCTTCACTCTACTCTTTTTCTATAAAAAGATCAGTGTGTTATTTCCCTAGATTAACAGGATAAATTTAAATTAATGAGATTGGTCAGGTACTTCAAATTCACATTAACATGAATTTATAGACAATAAGAGCCTTCTTCTGTGAAACTCAAAATAGTTTCCAAGTAATAATTTTATGCCAGGAAAGCTGCAAATAGATTCATGCATACTCCATGAGACTGATAGGCAAAATCAGTCTCAAGTGACTTAGCCCCAACTATGAATCAAAATAATTGCTAAATTATTGTTTTAACCATATTTACTGGTAATTTCTAAGGTTTTCAGTAACTTGATTAAGATTCCAAACCAATTTGTTTTCCCTTGGAAAACAAATATTTAAAACACATAATCATATTTTTGTGTAAAGATTTCCTTTAATATTGATTCAATATAAATGAATAAAATGCATTTTGCTCTGTTAGATTTAAATCAAAACTAGAACGTGTCTGTAACTGAAATACTAAAAACTGTAAAGGATTACAGTAAAGAGATCTTATATCAGAACTTAATGTGGCATATGTTATCAACTTAGTAATTTAAACGGTCAAGCATACACTTTCCTCATAAAATGTACAGTATCAACAATTCTCATTAAAATGGCGTGAAATGCATAAATTGAGAATAAACATTATAAGAATTAAAGAAAAGGTTGAAGTCAGATTAACTTAGAAGCTAAGGCTTAAATTAACGATTCAAAATAATAGAAAAGAAAACGATCATAAGATTACTAGATCCTTATGTAAAACAAGAATGCCTCTGGAGGGCTTCCCTTGTGGTGCAGTGGTTAAGAATCCGCCTGCCAATGCAGGGGATATGGGTTCGAGCCCTGGTCCGGGAAGATCCCACATGCCACGGAGCAACTAAGCCCGTGCGCCACAACTACTAAGCCTGCGCTCTGGAGCCCGCGTGCCACAACTACTGAAGCCTGTGCGCCTAGAGCCCATGCTCCACAACAAGAGAAGCCACCGCAATGAGATGCCCATGCACTGCAACGAAGAGTAGCCGCCGCTAAAGAAAGCCCATGCGCAGCAACGAAGACCCAATGCAGCCAAAAATAAATAAATAAATAAAAATTTAATAAAGTACAGCTAAAAAAAAAAAAAAGAATGCCTCTGGAAGCTGGACAAGTCCTGACAAATCTCAAAGTCCTGTGTACCCATGAAACTTGGACTTAGACTGTGGCTTAAAGGCCAAATTAAGTTCTTCTGACCTAAGTGGTCCCTCTGTTTATCTTCCTGTTCCTGTTAGATACTCAGATACCCATTACTATTGGAATGACCTATGCATGATAATTTCTGAGACCAAGTATTACCTAAAGGGCGCTCATTAGAAGGAGGAGAAGGGGCAGCAACTGTATCACAAGGAAGACCAATCTCCTTACCTCTCCTTTACAGAAGGTGGTTTCAGTTAGTGGGGGCCTGAGCTTCAGGTTTTAATGTTGAAGCCATTTTTGATTTTGCAATGCCTCTAGTTCCACATTCTATTTTACCTTTAGATTTTCTACATTCTTTCTTTGGTAGCTTATCTTGCTATCCATCCAACAGATCTTGCTAACACCACCCTGTATTGTACAACACTTGAATACTACATGCAACTCACCTAAACATATTTCCATCAGACCACCTTCCTGTTCAAGAAGAGAGTCAGAAACTTCCTACCAAATCAATTTCAAAATTATTACCTCCTGTCATAACTGCCAGACATACCTCAGAATCTTTCGACCCCAGTCTCCCCCTCTAAGCTACACACACGCACACACACACACACACACACATGCACACACACACACACGCACACACACACACCCCACTACCTCACATTCTTCATCTTGGAATGCTTTTCCCTTAATCTCATTCTGGTTCAAAACCCACATTTTCTTCAAGACAATGTTCCACATCCTACATGAAGCCTGCTCTGAATGCCACGACCTCTCCAAAGCTCAAATTTCCCCCAAATCTGATAATATGAATTGGAATGTATCATAGTTCATTGATTTCATTGTTTTTTTATATCTTAATTTGCTTCGCTTGCCTGCCAAATACCGTAAAAACAACTGAATAAATCAGTTCACATTTTCTTTGATATGAAGGGAACCTAGAACAGTTCACAGTGCCTGGTAATTTTATATATACATATATATATACAAAACATATATATATAAAACATATATATATATATATATATATATATATATAATTGTAGTTCTTTCATTACACACATCCCCCAAATATTTTGAAGACTCCCATGACCCCGGGCAGAAACAAAATTACTTTAAATAAAATACAAGCCCTAATGATTCTGGCCCCTACCTCCTTCCCAGCCAGTTTTCCTCCTCATCCCAGAATCTCCTCCCTCCCCCGTTCCCTCCCATGTGAGCTTCTCTTTGGTCACAATAAACCACCCCAAAGACACCTCGAATCTGTGCTCTATTCATTTTGTCTGTGTGCTTTCCTCTGCCTAAACTCTCAAATCAATCATTTGCATTTTGCTTACTCAGACTAGCTCTTCATGGAACTTCTGACCAATGAAAACCAACGAAGGCTTTGTAATCAGATCCATGTTTTACAAAGATAAAGTCAGTAGCAGAATGAAAAATAAAGTTCATTGGACTATGAACTTATGATATTTATTAGGATATTTATTAAGATATTGATAAAGACACAAAAAACATCAATGTAGAGGGATTAGAAGATATGTGAGCCCACTTATGCCATTAATTAGTTCTGTGATCTTGGGTCACTTAACCAAGGGTTTCAGTCTCACCTGGAACATTAAAGAATTACAGTAAACCACATCTGATGAACTAATCAAAGCTGAAGCTCCACCCTTCTTGGCTGACATTTCCTGGTCTCTGTCAGCCATCTTTAACAACCTCTCTCATGTGTGATGTCAAGAATACGTAAAACGAATCTATGGTGATAGAAAAAAGGACAGTGCTTGCCTACAAGAGGGGATTGACTGGAAAGGGGCATGAGAGAAAGTTTTCAGTGTGAAAGGCTGATGGAGGTAATGATTACCTGAATTTTACATGTGTCAAGATCACTGAACTGTACACTCACTTTGGATCTATGCCTTTTATCACATGTAAATTAAAACTCAACTAAAGAAGTATTGAGGGGAAAATGTTCATGTCTTTAACCCATTGGTTCTCATGCCTGGCGGCTCATCAGAATGCCTTGGAGAGACTACAAGATATTGTTACTTGGGTCCAAGCCCCAGAGATTTTGATTTAATATGTTTAGAGAAAAATCCTAGAAACAGATCATATATGTTAATTCAAAGGTTTACCTATCATATCTTATATGATTTCTAGTTTTATCTCTCATTTTTCCACTCCTCCCATGTTACCTGTCAAAGCCTACCAACTGAGGACAACCATCAAAACCATCGTCGTCAAACTGTTAAGTGATGAGTTTGCTGTACAAGGAAATGCATCCCAGCAGAACCAAGAGCTGTCTCTGTAAGGTAGATTACTTTTAGAGTCTGGGGGCTAGAGGAAGTGATAGGATGGTCTGAGCAGGGATTGGTCTGATTTTATAAATGAGCAGACTTGCTGGAACAGGGCTCTTAGGATGCACGACTTTGCAGAGTTCCTGCTGGATCAGTTTGCCTCTAATCTTACCTTGGAACATACAGATCTAAAGGAGCCCTTGTAAAAGGAGTTAGTGCTTAGACTGTCTGCGATGGTGGATTGGTTTGGTATAACATAGGTATTTTGTAAGTCATAGCACAGTTTATTTTGTCCATTGTGGTTTCTATTTCAATGCTCTGTACCTCTCTGAGCACCTAGTTGCCAGTCAGGATGTTTTTCCCTTTATTACATTAAACTAACAGAACCCAAACATTTGCCAGAGCTCCTCATCCAAACTAATCTCCAGAAGAACTAAACAAGAAGACACCAGAATGGAGAAGCCAAATGGGTTTAACTTTCTTGAGAGATATGACCCGCCTTTCCCTGGCTGGCTGCCACTTTCTGGTAAGCACACTTCACCTAATTTTTAAGGATTTGAGTACCTGAGGAAATGTTTATCTTCATGGCTAGATTAAAATCATAATTTCCGCCCTGAGGTGACTGTAGCTTTCTGTTATATCAACCCCACTCACGGCTAGTTTTTCTTACTATTAATATTAACTTAGCAAGATGAGGAATTCAATAATATCCTGGCAATCAATCATTCATGGATAGCATGCCCAAGGCAGGGCAAGGGAGGACTTCTCTGGTGAAAACGTTCCTTAAAAGATTCCATCATCTTTACGGGATTGTGTGTCCCTTTCCCTCGCCAGTGACAGGAAGGCAAACATCATCTTGTACGTCAGCATCTGTCCTAGATAGTCATCTTTTACAACTGTCCATCATTCTACGTTTTGTTGTTGCTATTAATAACCTCTCACGTACCCAAAGGATGCAGTACTGAAAGAGAATAACAACTAAAAATGGGAAAACATCAGGCCTGCAGAAGTCCATGATGTAAGGAATGTTCCTATAGAGCCAGAATGAAGTGGCAGAGACTGCCTGGGAAGTCTTACTCTCATGCACTGCATTTTGATTTCATCATATACCTTTCTCGTTGTATTTAAAGATTTCAAAATATAGACGCTTCCCCAAAGATCTTCCTTTCACAATGGATACATATACCAAATCATCACACTGTATACTTCACATATCTTACCATTTTGTCAATTACACTTCAATAAAACCAACCAACAAACATAAAAACAAAAGTAAATGATCTTAATGTTAAAGCCACAGTAGCCGATAGATCTCTCCTTACTAGACCTGAAAGAAGAAATGTGGGATGAAGTGTTTTTTATTCAGTTGGGAGAACAACAAACACAGTACGTGAGGAAATCCTCCATGAGACTTGTATTATATTGTGATTTCACAATACATCTCTCACCAAAACTCTGGACAGGGCAATTACTGGATCTATCATTTCTCTCTCCTGACAGACATAATTTTGTATTCATTCCTTTTTAGTTCCGAAACACAGGAGGAAGAAGAGGAGCAGGATGAGGTGAAGGCAGGGGTGATAAATTGGTGCTGTTTCCGTGTGGTCTGAAAAAATGGGTACTAAAAAGGATTCACGGTAGAGTTATCTTCAGCCTAATTATGTTTTACGGGGTTTCTAGACTCAGAGGAATTGCCATCAGAAATCCAAAATGACACAGTCGAAGATTATATTTGATGGCACCTTTGGGATGTGAAACTTGACAACTGAGCTCTCTTTGGGTCAAACGAAACAACTTGCAAGTTCTTCAACCATAGGATATTCATAACAAAACACACATCTAATAATGGAAACATTTCCCAAAATGCAGTAGACACTTTTCTAATAGTAAGTGGGAGGGATGTTTTCTAGAAATAGGAGAAACAGGGGTGTTCAAGGGTTCTTATACCTGGTCCCCTAATTGTCTTAGCCCCCAAAGAGCAGTATTGCATGTCATATTGTTTGAGGCATTTCTTCTTTTTGGTAGCCCAGGAGTTTGGGTAATGCCCGGCTTCTAACCAATGTGGGTAGATTGTGATTGCTTCTTCTCTTTGGAGCACATAGCTGTGCCACATTTTGGTCTTACAGGAGGCCAAGAGACAGACAAAACTAGCGTCGAAGGGGCTATAAAAGCAGAGGAAGGAGTTCTGTCAGTCTTAGTAGCTTTCTGTCTTTTCGATGACAGGCTAATTGCAATCTTTCTTGCTATTATCAACCTCCTACTGTTTATAATACAATGGCAGTTTCAGCATTCTGTCATTTCTTCTTTTTATTTCCTTATCTGCTTTTACTTTTGTTTGTAAGGTTTTATTGAGATATTATAATTCATATGCGCTATCAATTCACCCACTTGAAGTCTGCAATTCAATGGTTTTGAGTTCCATCATTTCTTGATGAAATGTCTGGCAGAGGATGAGACCAGAGAGACTTTACTCATCTGGGACATGGAGTAGAATTTTCCAAAATCTCACAGAATTGGTAAATTCTCAGCTAAGTACTGAGACCAACATAGTTGCCTGAGCCTATATCGAACAGTACTGAGACCAATAAAGATCATTTAAGGGCTTGCTCCTGAAGATAAGGTCATGAACCAGCTGAACAGCTTACTTGTCAAGACTAAGACCTTGCTTATCCAACCACTTTAAGATTCTTGCCTCATGGCGCTCCCAGATCCAAAGCTATTAGGTCATTGACTCTGCCCAGTCCTAACCAGCGCTCCTCACGCAAGACCTGCCTTAAAATCACTCAGCTCAGTCCCGATGCCTCTGTAAATATCCTCCTCCAGCTTCTCCCTTCAAGACACTGCTCTGATGAGGTAATGTTCCCTTTTAGTGCCATACAGCTAATAAACTTAGCTTTGCCTCATCGACGGTTTTTACTTATTTTTTTTTAAAGAAATTGACAGTCAACACAACACACATTTTTTGAGTCACACAACTGGTGACTTTGGGGACTATTTTACTGTCAAGTGAGGAAATGAGCACCGCTTTGGACTCAAAGGCAATCTTAGGCAGAAATTCAATACAAAAACAGGAAAAAAAAAAGAACTGCTCTTATGCACAGAATTCTCAGATTGACTTTGGATGTCTGTGAAACTGAAAGAATATCTTCATAGTTTTGTATACTTATTTTTTTAAATTATCCTTGAACATTACTAGTATCTACTGGAACTTTTACAGATGTCTAAATCTGTTACCACACAATAGAAATATAAATTTAAATGATTAATAACAGTTTCTTTTTTTAAGGGAGTTATACAAATTCTTTTATTTTCTACTCATAAAATTGTAATATTCCTTTCTTATCTCCTCTCTTATAAGTAATCATTAATGAATAAAAAATAACATGCCAAAAAAAAAAACAATTGTTCACTCTTTGGAGCATCAGGGGTTCACGGGGTTAACCCCCTCTCTCCTTCCCATCACATCTAAATGCAGGGTTCTCAAGCATCTTGATAGAAATCCAGTTTAAAAACACAACAAAAGAGAAACTAAAACAAAAACCTCCAAACCCCATACTGCTCTATAAGATGTACAATTTAGCCCTGTTTTCTTCTCTACTCTGCCAGCCCTCCCATAGCCTATACATATACTTTTTTTCTTCATGTTTCAATCGTAGCTTTGCATCTCTGAGTAATCATGAATGAATATTTAACCATTTTACCAGCATTTGCAGCCTAGCAAAGGTTGAATTCCATTGAACTGGCAGATTGCTTTTTAATTTTCTGCTTGGATGGGTTGCTTTTCTTGTCCTGTAGTTTCCAAAATATGTTATGAGTCTTGATGGAGAGGCTAAAATGCTTGCAAATTTTGCTGATCTCTGCCAAAAGCTGATTAACCCTCCCTCATTCTTCAGAAACCCATGTACCAGCAGGCTTAGGTGATGTAAGAAACATGTGAAACAGTACTTTCACAAAGGCTGCAAAATACTACTTCTACACAAGGGATAAATGCCTTGATAATTATCCTGTGCAGATTTTATACTGGTTTTCTGTTTCCGTAGTGGAGGGCAATATTTATGACTCTTAAAGGTGTGAAGTGCAAAGCAGCTTCAATAACACTGTCCCTTAAATGCAGCTGATGATCTGTGAATAATAATTATATGACTTTGAAATGGGCTACCCTTATGAACACAGATATTTTTATGACACCATGTTAATTGTTCTGAACCGTGTAGCTATTTCACTTCAAATGATAACGACCTGGTACCTTGGTTATCTCGTGGCCTTTGTACAACTGATCAGACATCCAGAATAACTTATATTTTCCATACCTCATAATAGATTTTTTAAATGTTTAAAATAATGGAAATAATGTGATATTGTTATTATCATTTTTTAAAATACATTTTTAAGTCTATTCCCCCCATTGTCTTTTCCATCTCAGGGGACCGCAACTCTTTTTCTGGTTGCTCAGGCCAACCAGAAAAACCAGATTTTTCTCTTGGTCAGTGATGAGGCAGGTTGTATTATGGTTTCTGATGATTTGCTCCCTTCTCTGTCACATAAAGAGACCTGAGGGACCTCCCCAGAGGAGGAGCGCTTGTGTCTACCTAGCTGACCATGGGCTTGGCAATGGTGCTCTGGGCAATAGCACATGAGATGTGATTGACACCTTGTCTCCACACAAGTTTTAAGAGGAATGCCCACTTTCAAGAAGACTGCAAGTTCCCTAATTGGAACTGCTTCTCCAGCCTGAATTCTGGGATTCATGGAAAACAGGAGAAGGAGCAAAGCAGGGCCAGGCAGACCCACAGATGAGCATACCCACAGCTGCCTGCATGTAACCTGAGCAAGAAATCAATGCTTGTTGTTGTAAACTTCTGAGATCTGGGGGAAGACTTGAAGTGGTCTGTAATTGCAACATAAATTAAAGTTGACGAATACAGCTCCTATCCAAGATATTGACTAATCCTGTACCTCTTTCTTCCAAATTTTTCCAATACCAGTCTACTTCTCCTCACCTCTGTCGTCTAGACCACCAAGCTCTCGTATGCAATTATGGTCATAGCCTCCCAATGGGCCTAGATGTTTCTTCCCTTATTATTTGACCCACCGTCTATTTTCCACATGGTACTAGAATAATTATTTAAAAAAATAAATCCGATTGTGTCACTCCTGTGCACCAATCCCTTTGATAGCTTCCCACATTACCAAGATGACAATCAAAATGCTGACATGGCTCACGCAGCCATCGGAGGCTCAGACAAAAAGCCTCCCTCTTTGGGGCCCTCTCCAGACTCCCCTGCTATTCATCTCCCTGTGCTCACTCCACCCAAGCCATCCTGGCCTCATGGCGGTACGTCAACCTGGCCGGCACATGCCTCCCTCAGGCAATTGCTTAGTTCTTCATGCCCTTCAGTTCTTTACTCAGATAGCATCTACTCAGTGACATCTTCCCAAACCACCCAATTTATTTATTTATTTATTTTTATTTTTTAACTTTTTAGTTTATATTGGAGTATAGTTGATTAACAATTTTGCATTAGTTTCTGGTGTACAGCAAAGTGATTCAGTTATACATATACATGTATCTATTCCTTTCCAAATTCTTTTCCCATTTAGGTTGTTATATGATATTGAGCAGAAAATTGCAAAGCCTCTCACCCCTGGAACTTCCTCCCTCCCCTTCTTTTGTTGTCTCCTTGGCACTCACAGCATCTGACGTGATAGTGTTCACTTATTTATTTACACATAATTCTACTATATTGTAAGCTTCATGATGGCAGGATTTTTTTTTTTTTTTACTGTTTTGTTTCTAGCTGAGGTCTATAATCTTAACAATAACTTAGTAAATACATGAATTTGTTATATGGATGAAGAAAGGATTTATATTCTAGGAGATAAGTAAAGCACTATATTAATTTTTTTCTGTGCTTTCTCTCAGAGATAACTTTTTTCCACTTATTTTCAAAACATATTTTAAATTTAACATTTATAATCGCAGATAGCAATTCTGTGTCAGGGTTATCGCCTAAATACATTGTATCCCTCTAAACAGAACACATCCATAAGGTTTATGGAATAAAGACCTTGTCAAGTACATTTCAGAATCCAACAAAATTTCTATCAAAACTTACTACTGTATCCCTGTAGACATGCCTAGCACTATATATTGTTACATTTTTCTACAAACCCAGGCCTTAAATTATTAAACACTGGGGGATTTGGGGTAATAACCTCAACCGCCCAAATATAAATGTCTTTCCAACTTACACAAGATTCACTGTTAAGAAACAGCCAATTTCATATTTGGAATTATTTTAATGGCTAAGTTTAAGCATACTTGTCTGATAAAAATATTATGCTATTCCAGTGATTACAAATAGAGAAGTTTCTAAAATTAATAAGAGTGATTTTTCTATTTTACTTGCTTACTAGTATACTGGAGACATTTATTACCCTCTGTGGTAGATACTTACAACAACTGTCTAATGACCCATGCCTCCCTGTGTCCTTGTCCCTTTGCAATGTGACTGTGGATGTCTTGGGGTACTTCATTACACAGCAATAGATAACTGATACAAGTACAGTATTTAGTTTTTCTGCTCTAAATGCATTAGTTTCTCCTGTGTAAATGATCAGCCTTTACGAATGGTGAAGTGATGGGGTGGTGAGAACTCTAGGCAAGCAGTGAGCACTAAGTATATTATCAGTGTACTTTTTCTCATCCATCCTTATTTCTCTTCTACCTGTTTCCCTGCTCCCCTACCTAGCCCTCCTTCAATGCACCACTGAAACTACAGAAGAAAATGCTCAGTCAGTGAACTCCCTGATTCTTCTTCCTTTGGACCAAAGCACTTCAATCTCAAACATAAATCTCAAGTTGGAAAGGAAACTCATTACTAATACCCATATTAAATCATAGGCAATCAGTTTCTCCTCCTAGCCTCTATCTTATATGCATATGAGAGGCAGGCATTGTTTCTAACTGGTAAACAATTGCAGAAAGGAAAGAGATTTGGATGGAAAGATACAGCTCCCAATGAATATTGTATAATTCTGGTGCAAATCGCTGTCCTTTTTGAACGTGGTTCGAAATCATAATCTTTCATCAGGTGGCAGAACTTCAAATTGGATTAGGATCCATCCCTATCTGCTTTTCACTCATTGTTATAGAATGAAGGAGGAAGAGGAAGATGAATGTGGTCATCTGATGGTTGCCTGTGGTCACACAACACATTTCTTTTCTCACTAAAGTTCCTGATGAAGGAGATCCTTTCATATGTTTCCTCTTTTAACCTTAGTGTTTACCATAGTTCTTTATGGGAATAATTAAGTTCCACTATAAATAAGCACCCCATTCATCTACTGAATGACCTCAAAGTGGGGAGCACAATCCCTGTGAGATGAATTTTTCTAAAGGGCGCTTTTAAAGGATTTATGTATCATGCCTATCAGAGTAGCCTACTGTGGTTACAGAAATAGAAGTACTTTTGAGTAATGGCCATGGTGCCATTTTTATTTTTTATTTTTGTTAAAAGAGCATTTTTGCAAAGTAAGTGAATAGAAAAGATGAACACAGAATGCCTAAGTATGGGTGTATGTATCACCTATGTAGAATTTTAGAATTTGCACACATTTACTTATGTTACTTCTCAAAATCTTTACGCCTAATCATTAAGTATTATTGTTTTTTATTTCTTTTTTTTTTTTTTTTAATTTTATTTATTTATTTATTTATGGCTGTGCTGGGTCTTCGTTTCTGTGCGAGGGCTTTCTCTAGTTGTGGTGAGCGGGGGCCACTCTTCATCGCGGTGCGCGGGCCTCTCACTATCGCGGCCTCTGTTGTTGCGGAGCACAGGCTCCAGACGCGCAGGCTAGGCTCAGCAATTGTGGCTCACGGGCCTAGTTGCTCCGCAGCATGTGGGATCTTCCCAGACCAGGGCTTGAACCCGTGTCCCCTGCATTGGCAGGCAGATTCTCAACCACTGCGCCACCAGGGAAGCCCCCTATTTCTATTTTTTATTGTGCTACAGAAGAAAAAAAACCTGAAATTCTGATTGCCTAAGACCATAAAGGAAGTAAACTGCTCAGCTTCGATTTGAACCCAAGTCTTGAGAGTAAAGGATAGAACGTGATAGAAGTATACTGGTTATGTCTAAATTTTCTTATGTTAAGAGTAGGCCACAAAGCAAGCTTTAAAATTACCGTAGATCGTTTATACATGCATTTTATAATATATGAAGCCAGTTTTCCAAGAACAACTATCTCTGTGGTCAGGAGCGATTAGACACATGTTGCTCTCCCTTCCCTTTTACTACTGACCATACAGTTTAAACAAACAAAACTTTTCTATATATGGGCCCTTTTATCTGAGCCAAACACCTTTTTAACCACACTCCTTGACAAATTGCTGGCTGTATACATAGTACATTTGCAATTGACAAATGCATAGACTGTCGTAAGTAAAAGGCACTCATATTGCATCACTGTTATTTCGGTGTCAACCAAGTTCACTTCCATGACAGCTGTTCCTAAAGGCTCAGAGGCCTAGGAAGTTTCTGTTGCTGTCTTTGTCAGTTTGCATATTTCACTTCCTTTAAACTACATAACAAAAGAATTGTCTCCAGAATAGGAGAAAAAAACCCACAGAAAAAAAATCAAGTTCGGTTTTAGTCATAGGCTTGGATTGTATTTTTAAATTTCTACCAGGAAGACCTCTATCTCGCCAATTTTCTCCTTTTAAGTCTGTTTTCATACCACAAGTCCTTCAGATGCAGTGAGTCAGCTATTGGATCATCCTCTAAAAAAATGCAAATATTCTTTGCAGATATCACACACCTACAGGCTCTTAGTCATGGACATATGATAAATTAGTTTATGATATATCATCTAAAATGACAGATGACTTATGAGTAGAACGTCATTTTAGGTCTGATGTTCCCAGTAAGATTAGAATTTTGCCTAGACTATTTTTTTTTAAATAAACTACATTCTTAACCACACTTTAATGCTATATACTCATTTAATACACTATTTATGTTATTGCCAGCAACGTCTAGTACATAATTTGTAATTAATAGCTATTCATTGCGAAAAACAACTGGCAAATTGGGGTTAAATCAGGCTAGAGAGGAAAATCTTTATGGTATACAGAATTGTTTCCTTGGAGAACATTTGGTTCTGTCCTAAATGTCCATGAGACATTTGGTCCACACCAAAAAGTCTCTGAAATTTGGTCCTATCCAAAATGATCATAAGACTACTACAAGCAACTATATGCCAATAAAATGAACAACTTAGAAGAAATGGACAAATTCTTAGAAAGGTACAATCACCCAAGACTGAACCAGGAAGAAGCAGAAAATATGAACAGACCAATCACAAGTACAGAAATTTAAACCATGATTTAAAAACTCCCAAAAAACAAAACTCCAGGACCTGATGGCTTCACGGGCAAATTCTACCAAACATTTAGAGAAGAGTTAACACCTTTCCTTCTGAAATTATTCCAAAAAATTGCAGAGGAGGGGACACTCCCAAACTCATTCTATGAGGCCACCATCACTCTGATACCAAAACGAGACAAAGATACCACAAAAAGAGAAAATTACAGGCCAATATCACTGATGAACATAGATGCAAAAATCCTCAACAGAATACTAGCAAACAGACTCCAACAACACATTAAAAGGATAATACACGATGATCAAGTGAGATTTATCCCAGGGATGCAGGATTTTTCAATATCCGCAAGTCAATCAGTGTCATACACCACATTAACAAACTGAAGAATAAAACTATATGATCGTCTCAATAGATGCAGAAACAGCTTTCAACAAAATTCAACACCCATTTATGATAAAAACTCCCCAGAAAGAGAGCACAGAGGAAACCTACCTCAACATAATAAAGGCCATGCATCACAAACCCACAGCTAACAACATACTCAACGATGATGAAAACCTGAAAGCATTTCCTCTAAGATCAGGACCAAGACAAGTATGTCTACTCTCGCCACTTTTATTCAGTATAGTTTTGGAAGTCCTAGCCACAGCAATCAGAGAATAAAAAGAAATAAAAGGAATCCAAATTGGAAAAGAAGAAGTAAAAGTGTCATTGTTTGTGAAGATGACATGACGCTATACATAGAGAATCCTAAAGATGCTACCAGAAAACTACTAGAGCTAATCAATGAACTTGGTAATGTTGCAAAATACAAAATTAATACACAGAAATCTGTTGCATTTCTATAACTAGCAACAAAAGATCAGAAAGAGAAATTAAGGAAACGATCCCATTTACCATTGCATTAAAAAAATAAAATACCTAGGAATATACCTGTCTAAGGAGGCAAAAGACTTGTACTCCAAAAACTGTAAGACTCTGATGAAAGAAACTGAAGGTGAGACAAACAGATGGAAAGATATACCATATACTTGAACTGGAAGAATCAATACTGTCAAAATGACTCTACTACCCAAGGCAATCTGGAGTTTCAGAGCAATCCCCATCAAATTACCAATGGCATTTTTCACAGAACTAGAACAAATTTTTCTTTTTTTAATTTGTATGGAAACACATAAGACCCCAAATAGCCAAAGCAATCTTGAGAAAGAAAAAAGGAGCTGGAGGAATCAGGCTCCCTGACTTCAGACTATACTAAAGCTACAATCAATTGATACAGCCACTATGGAGAACAGTATGGAGGTTCCTTAAAAAAGTAAAAATAGAACTACCATATGACCCAGCAATCCCACTACTGGGTATATATACCCTGAGAAAACCATAATCCAAAAGGACACATGTACCCCAATGTTCATTGCAGCTCTATTTACAATAGCCAGGACATGGAAACAACCTAAATGTCCAATGACAGATGAACGGATAAAGAAGATGTGGTACATATATACAATGGAATATTACTCAGCCATAAAAGGAATGAAATAATGTCATTTGCAGCAACACGGATGGACTTAGAGATTATCATATTAAGTGAGGTAAGTTAGAGAAAGATAAATATCATATGATACCACTTATATGTGGAATTTAAAAAAAATGATACAGATGATCTTATTTACAAAACAGAAACAGACTCACAGACTTAGAAAACAAACTTAGGGTTACCAAAGGGGAAAGGTTGTGGGGAGGGATAAATTAGGAGTTTGGGATTAATATATTCACACTACTATATGTAAAATAGATAATCAACAAAGACCTATTATTGTATAGCACAGGGAACTCTACTCAGTATTCTGTAATAACCTATAAGGGAAAAGAACCTGAAGAAGAATATATATATATATATATATATATACACACACACATATAACTGAATCACTTTGCCTACACCTGAAACTAACACAACATTGTAAATCAACTATACTCTAATATAAAATAAAAATTAAATAAACAAACAAACAAAGCCAAAATATCCATGGACCCATTTGGTCCAAATGGTTTTGGACAGGTCAAAATATCAGGGACCTACTGGCCTGGATCAAGTGTCTTATGGATGCTTTGGAGAGGACTGAATGGTCCTGAAAATATCAAGAACCTTTTGCTGTGAACCAAATATCTTATGGATCAAATGCATTACAGTTGTTTTGGACAGGATCAAATATCAAAGAACTTTTGGCGTGGACCAAATGTCTAATGGACCAAATGTCTTACGGAAGTTTTAGACAGGACCAAATGTCTGCTAACCAACATTGCATATACGGTGACCTAGTTGGAACTAGAAAGAAAACAAACAAACAAAAACTGGGTATTGCATACAAGCTTGCCCAACATAAAGCCAAGAAGTTAGTTTCCCATGCACTTAGAAACCTAATAGCTGATGGAGCCTGAAATGGGGTCAAGAAGAAAGAAAATGGCACATAGGTGGGATGCCAGGACACTGAAGAGGGAGTGGGATTATGGTATGTTTTCAGGACTGTCTCTGGAGCAAGAGTGAACATGATGAGTCATGGAACAAAAATCTCATCTTATTTTCCCACAAGTGGCTGTATTCACAAGACTGTGTGCTTTGCAATAAATTATCGTCCTACCAGGAATAATCTCATTTTCTTTAAGATTGTAATTCTCCCCTCAGCAATGCACAAATGGACACATTCAGTAATGTTGGATATAAATTAGTTTAACAACCTGTAAGATTTACACTTTCAGTGTTTTTTCTTTGATTACTTTGTCCTCATCTTTTTTACAGCATGATTAACTTTTTTGGAGAGCCTGTTTCCAAATTCTTTTACCCACATATAGCCCAGAGGTAGATTTACATTGAAGCAAATAACGTTTAAGCTTCAAGGTTGACTACCCCCAAAACCCATGCAGTGGCACTAACAAAGTTTCACATGATCATATGTTTTTATAAAGTTGGAAAAGATGACTTTTTTTAAGCTGCAGTTGATTGAGATGGCCACATCATTCTACGCTGACTTCCCTCTATGACACTTTTCTTGTGTCAGATGGTCCTATGCCCAGTATCAGAAGAACATGGGAAGGAAAGGAAAAAGAAGGTTTGAAATGTTGAGAGCCAGAAGCTAGTCTGTAGACAAATCTAATAAACAGCTGCATATAACTGTAAGCAAAGAATTTGTGTCTCTTTGATAACTAGTTAAAATGAGTTCTCCTCAGTAGACATAATTTTTAAAATTTTTGTTGGGAATCATGCAATAGAGAATGTCTTAAAATCTACGTATTTTGGATGTACACACTGTAGAATACTACCAGTATAAATTCCAATTAACCATCCAAAAGAAAAGACTAAATTGTCTATTTTCCCTATAGAGAAAAATTTATTGCCATATTAAGGAGGAATAAAAGTATTAATTTATAGTCATTTATCTCATTTTAGATACATATTCATTGTATGCCTAATTCTGAATGACCATTTTTGTATTATTTTTCTTAAATTGTATGAAACTTGATTTCCCCTAGATTCATCCCTTTATGGCCAAGATTAGGATTTTTTTTTTCCTTTTTCTTTTTACTGGAAACTGTCAATACTTTTCCAACATGCTTCCACAATCTTGTTCAACTGGACTCCAAGTTATGTCATTGTTTTTCACTCAATAATGAGACTATTTCTGCTTCTGCTATTTCTGCTTCTTACATCTTTCCCCTCACATAATCAAAAAGTTGATGTTATTTAAATATGTTATCTATGATCATCTTTATGGCATTCTAAGTCAATCTGTTTCTTCCAAACTTTTAATGATTACTTTAGCATTAGTATTTGCAAGACCATGAGTTTAATACATATGCTTTGTCTTTGTATATAACTTTCTTAGATTTCCTTTGGAAGCTTTAACTTCATCTGTCACTCCGTTGCACTCTATTGCACATTCTAAAGTTTCCTCTTGTCTTACAGATTTTCTTTTCTCCAGAAAACTTATTTTCCTTCTAATTTTTCAGTATTAGCCAATACAATATGTTTTTTGCCTTCCCTGCCCAGATGACCTTAATGCTCCTTTCTTCTAACCCCTTGGAAACTCCACTGAAAGCTAATCCGTAAATATAAGCTGCACGTGTCTTGTATGCATTAGTCATATTTCGTTATCTTTCTCCAGATCAGTTGTTTCTAAACTTTTGGGACAAGAATAAAGAATGTGTTTGAAAATCAGATGAAAGCTATGGGCTATCTCTTTAGAATGACATCTCACACACCAAACATCTTGCATTTAATCTCAAGGGTATTGACCCCATGTTAAGAATCTCTGTTCTGGACACAGAGATTCAAACTATATCCTGACCATTTTCTTTGTTTCCCAGAGAAGTCATCTTCCAGGTGATGATGGGTGTTTAGTTTTATTCCTCTTACTTTCAGATCTTTTCTCATTTTTCTCTTTGTGTATACATAGAAAAACAGAACATTTTAAAATTGAGATTTAGCTGCCATATAACATGGATAAAGAATATTATTCAACCAGGAGAAAGAAGGAAACCCTGTCATTTGTGACAACATGGATGATCCTTGACAGCATTATGCTAAGTGAGATGAGTCAAAGAGAGAAAAACTGAAAACACGTATATTGAAAAAATTTAAAGTCTCCCATGAGAAGGACCACATGCTGTGGACTCTGTTGGTAGAAGATTGATATAAGAAACATACAAGTAAAACAAAAAGAGTAAACTTCTAATTTTTTGCTGTAAGGTTCCTTTCATGTTTATTTCAGTTAGTCTGTAGTTTTGGCACTGTCTATTTTACAATGTACATCAAAAATACGTCTCGCTCCACACCTTTCTTTTTGTATATACAATATCATGATATTTCCCTTTTGTTTCTTTCTTAGATCCTCCTTCAGCCTTCTTGATATATTACTGATGTATTTTAACTAACCCCTTTATTCCTGTTCTGTAACTACAGTCTGACAATGTCAACATTCAGTATAATTGGGCTCAGCCTGCATTTCACTGTCTCTTTTTTATCTTGACCTTCCACTTCTCATATGTTTGACAAGGATTTTCTTATGAAAGGCTATGCATTCTCTAGTTACCATTAGTATCCAGTAAGTGTGTGGCCAGGCTTGTCTCTTTTCCTTTCCTATCCATTGGTTTATAATATTCTCACTGATTTCAACACCTTTTGTGCCATCTCTTTGCATGGCTTTGAAGAGAGAAAGAAAAGTCTCTCTATTCCTGATTTGGCTAATTTATTCCACTAAGCATAATAGAAATATGGCCCATATCGAGCCCTAGTCCTACTTAATGATTTGTTCTTAATATTGAGTGAGAGATTTCTGGGATGCTTGCATATTGCTAATGCTTACTTCTTGGCTTATACTATAAACCTTCTCAATCATATTTGTCAGACACCATGCTAAGTGTGCTGCATGGCTTGTTTTATTTAACCTTTATAACAACCATAGCTACTCCTACCCTGCTGTACAGATGAAAAATAAGGATTACAAAGAGAGAACAATGCATAGTAACTTAGAAATTGAACCCAACATCTTTACTCCAAAGTCCACATTTTAACCAATACTCTCTAGCTTGACTATACAAATTTTGTACCAACTCTCACCTTTTCTGTGTAATTTTTTCACTGGCCCTCTCTCTTCCAGGATGGATTTCTCTAAAAAGTCCTCTATCCTTTTTCATCCAGTCCTCTTAACAGGGGTAAAAAAAACGGAGCTTGGGTACCCTAGGGTTGTTTTTGACGCCCTCTTCAAGAAGATTCTGGGAAGGATATGAATAGAAAGAAGATAATAAAAAGACAAAGTTTCTCTTTCTGTTCATTCGCTTTTCATTATTGATTATGGCAGCATTTTAAAATAAGACAAGCTGCACCATGTAATATAGAGTTAAATTTCCCTAATGAGAATTTTGATTCAGAAAAATCTATCCTAGACATTGCTACCTTTAAATGATATAATTTTACTCCTATGGAAATAAGACTTTAACAATTCAATTTCAAATGATTTAATCACATTTAAAATGATTGAATGTGTAGTTCAAACAGCCCATCTACAACATCAACTACATGTCTAATATTATGGTTTTATGATGATGTTAACCTCTAAAGAAAAGAATAATAAAAGTTATACTATTTTTATTTCATTATCCCTTATATGGGATTTTGATGCCTAAACTTTCAAGAGCTAATTCATTCTTAAAGAAAGTGAAATCCAATCCTCAAATATGACAATCAGAAAATTAATGTGAAATCATCAATTTCCAATATCACCTTATTTTGGTGGTCTATAGGTAGTGCCTATAAATAGCATTTGTGTACAGATGAACTCCAGACGTATGAACCTGAGTCTGATATCCACATGGTTCTCTTGCTTACTTTCTGTCTCATGCATGAGAGGGAGAACCCTGTCTATTTTACCTTGCTCTGCATTCTCAGAAAACAGGAAAGTGCCTACTATATATTAGGTATTCAATAGCGATTCAGTGAACAAGAGAACAAACCCTGCTTTCAGAGGTCACAATCTAATAGAAAGCAAGTAGGTGATTACTAAATGCTTATATACAGTCTAAGCAGCCTTCTTGGTGGTCCTTGCATTATTTTAAGGTATGTAGTGAATATTATTCATTATGTCTTTCCAATCGTGGTGCTTTTGCAGTTATGTAGACCGTGTTAGTAATTGAAGTTGAAAGGAAGCAAATAATTACATTTTTATAAATGAGTAAAAGAGTTTTTTTCCCTAAAAAAATGTTGTTAGAGGAGTTTTGCATCATAAAAACTGTTGTAGTGATGGTCACAATGTAAACTGACCTAACCTTTTTCTCAAGCAGTTTGTAAATGAATGTAATGAGTCTTAAAATGCTTAAATTTTAATAAATCCCACTTCTGGAAATTTAATTTGAGGAAATAATACAAAATTTTTGGATGTTTCAGTCTATACTGTCTACTAGGGAATTATTTATAATATCAAACAATTGGGAATAAGCTAAATAGCCAAAACCAGGCAAAAGTTTAAATAAACAATTGCACACATCATAAATAATGATACTCATACATATAGATGCATATCAAAAGGAAAGCTATATGCAGCCAAAATTTCAGCAACAGTTTTCTTTGCCGGTGAAGCCGGGTCCCTTTAATAATTCATGTATTTTTCTAGTTTTCTTTCTATTCCTGAATTTCTACCATAATATAGATTTATTTTCAAGTGAGGAAAAAAACAGACTTCGCTCAGTTAAAAGTCTCATGTTTACTCTCTCCCTGTTTCCACCTTCTCTCAGTGACGGCTTCCCCCAACTACCCCACATGTGTGGTTCTCATCTGCTCTATGGCTCCTGTGACCTCCTAAGCAGATAGAACACATGTATTGGGTTTGTTTCACATTCATGTAAAACAGTAACATTCTCCCACCCAAGAGTTGCACTGATGAGGCGAGAGGGTTGATATCCCAACAGGACAAATGTAAAGTAATAGCTGTCAACTCAGCTCCTTCACCAGTCCAACAATTCCACACATGCCTTGGAAGCAGCCTATGGAAGACCCCGAAGCAACATCCAAGGGGAAAAGAAATGGCATGGAATCACCAGTCTTCTGCTTCTTTTTCTTAATTATCTAGTTTTTAATGCATGATTGAAGACAATCTGCCGATGTTCTTTTATTTGGCCGTACCACGCGGCACATGGGATCCTAGTTCCCCAACCAGGGCCTGAACCCATACCCCCTGCAGTGGAAGCCCGCCTTCTTAACCACTGGACCACCAGGGAAGTCCCTCACCTATCTTCTTTTACATAATAAGCTCATGCCTACCAGAATAAATAATAAATATAGATAGATAACTAGAAAAAGAGAAAAAGCAAAGGATCATTTTAATTCTCTTTTCCCATTACTTCATTACACTTGCTTAGCTAAACATCCATCTCTTTCCCTCTTTTTGATACTTATACTTGATCCAGAGACTTGTTGACTTTGGCCTGGAAACCCATTTTTAACAGTTATGCCATTTGTCTTTTCTATCAATTCTCAGAAGTAAACATGGGGCTGTTTCTAAATTTTTTTTTTTTTTTTTTTTTTTTTTTTAACAAACAATGGACAAGGACAAAAAGCTTCATTTCTGTTTTTGAAAATCAGTGATTTGAAGATTGGTTAAGTGAGAACCAGGAGCTTTAAACTGTGTACACAGGATTAACAAGGCCATGCCCCAACAAACCCATTTTACTGAATCACAATCAAATTATAATCTACTTAGCCATGATCAACTTTTCTCATTTTTTTCTCAGCTAAAACAATCACTAGGATTCGTTGGTCCTGTACACTCTTTACTCCTGAAAACAGCAGAGATTTTCAGTTGTTTCTGACTTGCTCTGCTTTTCCCATGAAAGCTTCCCAATTATAAGGCAGGCTATCATTTGTAGGGACTCCAGTGAAATTGCTTTTAAGACTAGAAAAGCTAGGAATCTTGGTTGCTTACTCAGAAGCCAGGAGAGCCCTTGACAGGGTCTCCTCAATTGAAATAATTTTTGTAGAAGAAATGGTAATATATTGTGTCATGGAAATTCTATTTCATGTGATTTTCTCCAGTTGATTCTAAGGCATCATAACTACGTAAGTTTTGCACCCTGTATTTTATCATCCTCTTACATCTCCAAAGAGTCCTTTAGTTCAAATAACACAAGATGTAATGTAAGGTCCCTGGTGACACGTGGAGCCTTCTGCCTATTCCAAGGCACTGGAGTGGGGGAACAAAAGCTATTCTTGTTCCTGGCATAGTGCATTCGTATTTTACATTGAGTGATGTAAATTGTTAGGAAAAAAAAGAAGAAAAGGTCAGATACAAATTGTGTTCTGTTGGCACCAATCAAAATCTTTTCTTTTCTATGACAAGACAGCAAATTGCAGTGAGTAATGAAGACCCTTTGATATGCTACCATGCAAATAAGCTGCTATCACACAAGGCCACAGAATTGGAAAAGAATGAAATATGGTCATTATGATTTCTACCCTGAGACTCCTAGGGATGAGGAAAGATGATCCCAGATATCTGTCACCAATTTTGAAACCCTCTAATATGACTTGAGGGAAGATAGAGAGTAGATATTTTACCAGAGATAAGGAAAAGTGATGGGATTACAGATTCATAGAAACTTTTTAAGTGCTTGGAATTTTCTTTATGGGCCTCACGTGAGCCATAGACATAGTTGGTCGATGTTTCAACAAAGCATTTGACAGACTCACATGATACTCTTGTGAACAGAATGGCAAAAAGTTTGGTAGAGTTTTAACGGGTTTAATAAGAGAGCCCTGGGATAATGATTAATGCTTGACGTACACGTGGAGTTTAGCTTACTGGAAATGTGCTACAGAATTTTGCTTGGACTTTTTTTGACTAGATATTTAATCAACAACTTGAAGGCACATGCCAAACAAACATAATTAAATTTAATAGGAAGAAATAGAAAGTATGATATTTAGAGAATCAACTACACAAATATGGAATCTAGTGGGATGGTGGCTTGATAATACCTCAAATTAAAAACAAATATTCTTAGGGATTTAACTGAAAAAGATCAGAATTATCCATTAATTTGACAGGGTTTCTATTAAAGCTTTTAAAATCTGAGGTTTTATCAATAGGCATTTACTATTTAGGTCAAAGACATACTTGTACCACTTTGCCATCCTTATACTCTATTTGTATTATTCTATTTGATTTTATATGAAATTTTTAAGGCTTTGATTTAACAACAAAAAAGAGGTATATGTCCAACATTATAATGGCAAAAAGGAACTGTAAATCTTATAGTAATAAAATGGTTAAAAGAGGTTAGGAAGGTTATCTTGGACAAAATATGATTGGGAGGTGATAGTAGCAATTCATTTTATTTAAACATTTTAAAAGCTATTGGTGAGAAGAAAATAGATACTCTGTGATACAATGATGGACAACTAGATCCAGGGAGTACAAATTACAAGAAGTCACATTGTTTCCAAGTAAAAATTTGTTTAAAAATTTATTCATAAAATGGACTGCTCTCCACCTCTTGGGGAAAAAAAAAAAAAAAAAAAAAAAAAAAAATATATATATATATATATATATATATATATATATATACTTTTTTTTAGTTGTTTGTTTGTTTTTAAGAAAGAGAACTTACCAACTTTAAGGAATAGCATAAAGTGTTTTGAAATTGAGAATTGGACCAAAATTCCACTAATGATATAAAAATATTTAGCCATCTAAATTTTTATGCTAGTCATTATAATTAAAATAGTAGACTTTTATTTTACATGATATCATTTCAATAGCCCTAAGCCAGTGTCTAACATTGTGGAGTAATTTTCGTTCCTTATTTTTTCCAAATACTGTAACACCTAAAACACTTTCCTGGAATTTCAAATTTTAATTGTAACATCAAAACCATCCTACCTTGACCTCAAGATTTCAATACTCATTTATGTGGTAAGGCTGGGCTGCTCAAAAATGTTATTATTGGAAACAAAGAAGAGTTGCTTTCAGGGAACATCTCTCGTTTCCTTTGGGGTTATATGATGTGGTTATGACACACTAGTGGTGTGTGCCATGTATTGACACCTGCTTTGGTAATGAAATTTAAAGCTCTGGAACACTGCAGTTCATTATTTCTATTTGGAAATCTACTGCCTGACTTGAAATAACTAAATTTTAATAAAATTTGATAGTTTTGTGTCCAGGATGACAGAGTATTTTGTGAACAACAGGTGCTTCAATAATCTCTCTGAATAGGAATTCATAATCTCAGACAACATCCTTCTATATTATCACTCAAAAAAAGAGACACTGAAACGTTAACTTAGGCAATTTTATCTACTGCAAACATTTCATTAAGTGGCCCTCTTCTCTTAAGGAAGAATGGCAACCTTTGGAGGAGGAGGAGAGACTAGCTCTTAAAAGTCCTCAGGAAATTACTGGAAAAAAGACGGAGGATAGTGGTTTTGTTTTACAATGTGCTCTATTAAATAAAATGATTATGAGACTTGCATGGATTTACTATTTATTACTAACAACAGTGAGAGTTGTCATCGTTTGTGAATTTTACAATGACTAAGAATTGCTTCTGTTACAGAATTATTTGGTACTGAAGAAGGAACAGAGAATTAATAAGGCCTTTGAATGTTTTAGAATTTTTAAAATCTAATATTTTGTAGTCATCTCAAGATTTGAAATCAGATGATCAAAGTTCAGATCTTAGATTTACTATTTCCTATTTATTAGGTCTACTTTATCTTTCTAAATCTAAATTTCCTCAGTTGGGAAATGGTGGGTGGGTGTGAGGATTAGATTAAATATTTGTTGAATCTAAACGTGGCTGAAGCTCCGTAAATATCTAATAGTTGGACTGTTGTCTATGGAAATATGGTAATTCTTGTTTTTAACACAGTGAGTGGGATATTTTTCTACTATCAGATAATGCTTATTTTGTATCGGTAATTCCCTTTTGTGGTCTTCCTCCCTATTTTAACCTCTTCTAGAGAGGTTAGAGTAGAAAAAATAATGGAAGAAAAAAGTAAAGCATTCCAAATTGCTTTTGGAAATTCCTGGCAGGAAACAAAGAAGCTGAGTGAAAGATCTTTCTGTACGCCAAACGCAAAGTTTATGCCATAAACCAGGAGCCAGCAAACTATACTCTACTCTGCAGACCAAATTCAGGCCACCACCTGTTTAGTAAATAAATGGTCTGGGTACAGTCACATTCATTCATTTACATACTGTGTATGACTATCTTCATGATATAATGGCAGAGTTGAAAAGTTATGACAAAGGCTTTATATCTTGAAAAGCCTAAAGTATTTACCATTTGGTCCTTGACAGAAAAAACTTGCCGATCTCTGTCACCCACCACAATCAGGTAAGAAATAATAATTGGGCAAGAGCCCCATTTGCCATCTTTTCTCTTTCATGCTACCTCTTCACTTTTTCCTAAACTGGGGAGAGATGAGGGATCATAAGAGTCAAGTTTTATAGAAGATAGTTAAAACCCCAGATAAATTTTGAGGAACTAGAAGGAAAGAGGGTATTTGTGTCAGAGTCCTGTCTGGAACATGAAAAGCCAGAGCCCTCCCAGAAGGTCCCCACAGCAGCACCAGTGCATCCAGTGACTTCAGTGGGGGTAGAGACGGTGTTTGGTGCCAGGAGCAGAGGGATCCCGATGTCTCTGAGAGCCAGGGTAGCCAGGGAGAGCAGTCAGTAATAGACCAGGAGACACTACGGGCACTTCGGAAGATGTTGCCATGAAACAGTTCCAGCTTTTAAGGAGGATAGAACTGGGGCATGATATTTCCAAGAAGCTCATAACATTCTTCAAATCTAGGCACTGCACATTAGGTGACGTAGAGTAGTTCCTGAAGACAAAATTCTTTACCAGAGAAAAATTATGATGGAGTGGCTGAAAATGCATTTCTTGCACTCATGTATATGTAATATAAACGTGTTTTCTTTGTTATTATTGTGAATCCACTGAAATTTGGGGGTTTGCTAAAGCAGCTAACATTAAATACACTTTTTTTGTTGTTTTTGCTGTTGTTTTGTTTTTGTTTTAACAGAATACGGGTAGCTAATAATACAAGACGTTCAAGAAGGCCTCCATGTAAGGAATGACAGCTTCCTGGGTGTTCAAGAGAGAGACGTCACCATGGCTGAGACAGTCCCTGCAGCCAAATAGTAGGTTCAGACGGTGCAGTTAGAGCAACTGTGGTTTCAAAAGTTTGAAAATTAATTAAAAGCCATATTGTGAAGAAACTTGAATGTAAGTGTAGATTTTATCCTACAAGCATTTAGCAACCATGGTTTTTTCAGCTGGTGTTATGGGGATCAAATAACTTGAGGCAGGGCAAAAGAAAGAAGAGAACTAAATAGTTAAAAAATAATAGTAAATAATAATAGGATGGATAAACAACCTGGTCCCATTGTATAGCACAGGGAACCATATTCATATCCTGTGATAAACAATAATGGAAAAGAATATGAAAAAGAATATATGTGTATATAACTGAGTCACTTTGCTGTACAGAAGAAATTAAATACATTGTAAATCAACTATACTTCAATAAAATTAAAAATAAAATAAATAACAAATCAAAAAAATTATAGTATATAATAAAACTATTAGAATAGTCCTAATCTACGACAAAGGAGGCAAGATTATAAAATGGAGGAAGGACAGTCTCTTCAATAAGTGGTGCTGGGAAAACTGGACAGCTACATGTAACAGAATAAAAGTAGAACATTCTTTAGCACCATACACAAAAATAAGCTCAAAATGGATTAAAGACCTAAATGTGAGACTGGACACTATAAAACTCTTAGAGGAAAACATAGGCAGAACACTCTCTGACATAAATCGCACCACTATCTTTTCTGATCCATCTCCCAGAGTAATGGAAATTAAAACAAAAGTAAACAAAAGGAACCTAATTAAACTCAAAAGCTTTTGCACAGCAAAGGAAAGCATAAACAAAATGAAAAGACAACCCACAGATCGGGAGAAAATATTTGCAAATGATGTGACCGACAAGGGATTAGTCTCCAAAATTTACAAAGAGCTCACGCAGCTCAATATCAAAAAAACAAAAAACCCAATCCAAAAATGGGCAGAAGATCTAAATAGACATTTCTCCAAAGCAGACATACAGATGGCCAACAGGCACACGAAAAGATGTTCAACATCGCTAATTATTAGAGAAATGCAAATCAAAACTTCAATGAGATACCACCTCACACCTGTCAAAATTGGCTATCATCAAAAAATCCACAAACAATAAATGCTGGAGAGGGTGTGGAGAGAAGAGAACCCTCCTAAACTGTCGGTGGGCATGTAAACTGATACAGCCACTATGGAGGAGAGTATGAAGGTTACTCAAAAAACTAAAAACAGAGCTACCATATGATCCTGCAACCCCACTCCTGGGCACATATCTGGAGAAAAACATTGTCTGAAAAGATACATGCACCCCAGTGTTCACTGCAGCACTGTTTACAATAGCCAAGACATGGAAGCAACCTAAATGTCCATCGGCAGAGGAACGAATAAAGACGATGTGGTACATATATATAATGGAATATTACTCAGCCATTAAAAAGAATGAAATAATGTCATTTGCAGCAACATGGATGGACCTAGAGACTGTCATACTGAGTGAAGTCAGACAGAGAAAGAGAAATATCGTATGATATCGCTTATATGTAGAATCTAAAAAGCAATGATACAAATGAACTTATTTACAAAACAGAAACAGGCTCATAGACTTAGAGAAAGAACTTATGGTTACCGTGGGGGAAGGGTGTGGGGAAGGGATAGTTAGGGAGTTCGGGATTGACATGTACACACTGCTATAATTTAAAATGAATAACCAACAAGGACCTACTGTATAGCACAGGGAACTCTGCTCAATATTATGTAACAACCTAAATGGGAAAATAATTTGAAAAAAAGAATAGATACATGTATATGTACATCTGAATCACTTTGCTGTACACCTGAAACTAGCACAACGTTGTTAATCAACTATACTGCAATATAAAATAAAAAGTTAAAAAAAAGAAAAAAAGAATAGTCCTGGCATAAGGTGATGAGCAAATTTCAAGACCCTGGTGCCAATGAGTAAATGTTACTTATTGGTGTACTCTCAGTATCTAACACAGTGCTTAACAGGGAGAGGGTCCCCAATAAATAGTTATTTTATGAATAGATGTGTGGCTGTATGACCAGAAGGGGCCATATATAACATAGGATTTGAAAAAAGAATACATGATAGGATTTGGTCATTGAAAGGATGTAGAGAGAAAAAAGAGTCTTTGAGGAGTCCAAGACTTTAATTCTTTCCTACCAAGATAGGAAAATCTGGAGAAGGACCTGTTTTGTGTTAAAAAAAAAAGATAAACATTGTGTCATTTATAGTGTACAAGGCAACTTTTGGTGTAAATTTTATCACTGCATATAAAAAGATTTTCAAGTTATTATCATTTCAGTGCTCCAATGAGTTAAAGAATCAACCATAAATATTGTAATTCTAATAGCTCTGTGTGTTTTTTTAAATAAATTTATTTATTTATTTATTTATTTTTGGCTGTGTTTGCTGCGAGCAGGGGCTACTCTTCGTTGTGGTGCGTGGGCTTCTCATGTGG
Source organism: Eschrichtius robustus (assembly GCF_028021215.1). Taxonomy (NCBI): domain Eukaryota; kingdom Metazoa; phylum Chordata; class Mammalia; order Artiodactyla; family Eschrichtiidae; genus Eschrichtius; species Eschrichtius robustus. The sequence continues at coordinate 121,115,136 of NC_090831.1, read as the reverse complement.
TGGCTTCTCTTTGATGCAGAGCACGGGCTCTAGGTGCGCAGGCTTCAGTAGTTGTGGCATGCGGGCTCAGTAGTTGTGGCCCACGGGCTTAGTTGCTCCGCGGCATGTGGGATCCTCCTGGACCAGGGATCGAACCTGTGTTCCCTGCATTGGCAGGCGGATTCTCAACCACTGCGCCACCATGGAAGCCCAGCTTTGTGTTTTTAAATACCTTGATTTTTTCAAAATGGAAGCCACTGACTGATTTTATCCATATTGAAAGATAAGCTTAGTAAAATAAACAGGTAAGATAATGTCATTAGGCGTACAGTCTGGCATTCTTCAACCCTAGAGGACAGCAATGTCCACTTTTTGAACTAATTAAGTAAGGAAATAGAGTAACACAAGCTCTTCTTGGGAATATACAGAATAGAATTTTTAAAACTTTTTTTGTTTTTTTTTGATTGAAGCCTTTCCCACATTTCACCACTGTTACTAGTCAACAGTGTGTTAGGTTATAAATTTATTCATTTTGTCATAAACTGTATCTTTCCGCTTAATTGTGAGAGGAACCAATATAATTGTAAGTACCAGAATCGATTTTGGGATTAACAGACCAATTTCTACATCCCATATAAAGAGCAGCTAGGAAAGAACAACTGCACTACAAAAATAGTTTAGTCTTTGCCCATCATCAGAGATTCTAGCTTACAAAAGAACTGTGGTTTGGAATGGGTCATTAGACTGCCTTATTTTCCTCACATAAGCTTTACTTCCTGAAGCTTCCTTGCTTAGAGTATACATCAGTCTCACCATCCAATTAGAGGAGGCTATGCTCATTCAATTTAATTCAACACACATCTGTTGAATACCTAGTGTTATCTCTCCTCATGGTGATCAATGCCATGTTTCTCTTCAGAGGTATATGTCTTAATTTTAAAGTTGCATTCATAGTAGCTTAAGATATATTGATGCACATAATGTTCAAATATTAACTTATATACATTGGGGAGATGAAAATCAATAGATTTTGCCTAAATTTATAAAGTTATTGCCAACATAATTAGTTAGCTTATGCCTTTTCTTTCCTCATTGGAGATTTTAAGCCATGGTAGAAACTGGAAAAGTAAAAAATGGTGCAAAATGCTTGTTTGTGTCTCCATGGCTAATTACTAGATGAACGAGATTAACATTCATTTGATAGACTGAGGGCCTCTGAGAAAAAGAACCAGTGTATTTAATATACTTTATTCACTCATTCCGTATGGTTTTTATATACATTTTAGTGGTTTCAAGTTTTAAGATTTCCCCCCCAAACGAATTTTTTGGATTCCTCAGAGAAGCTGCAAAGGTAACAATGCAAAATATTAGTGAAGATATATCCTGTTACGTTGATACCTAATTCACAGGGTTCCATGATTAATAAATTTATAAACCAAAGAACAGGTTGCATATGCGCTATTCAAAGGCTAGCTTCAGATTTTCAAGTATCGTCAGTGAGATGTTTCAGTAAATATCCTCCTCTGTGTATTTATTTACTGCTTGGTTTTGAGCCCTTATCTTTCCTATGTTTCTAGGTTTCTCTCACATTTCAATTCACCTCTTAAAGTCAACATCAGAAGATTTGCAACAATGAGCTCAAATGGATTCTCAGAAAGCAAAGAGAACTCTGTAACCTCTTTCTGTAACACGTGGTGAACAGCTGACTGGATGTGAAAAATACCTCAGTCCGGTATATTCTGTTATGTTAAGCAGACTTTACTGTTTTTACCCTTAGATCGCCAAGTAATGGTGCTAAACATAATAGACCTATTTTTAAATTCCTGCTTTGAAATGTAGAACCTTAGATGAGTGGACCTGAAAGCCTCTTGAAGACTTCTCCAATCCATCCTCCCTCCACCATCTACCAGCTCTCCCCAACCTGATTTACTCTTGAGCCAAGTGTAGCCTCAGATGATTAATGATTTGCCCATAAGATTGTATTTCAACTACTAGGACTAGAGACCCTTGTGAACTCTTCCTTTTTAGAACTGCAAATTCCCCAAACACTTCTCGTCAGCACCAGATATTCAGAACACATCATAAACTGCCTTGCATTATTATTAGTCAGTTATCAATAATCCATATTGATTATGCCCAACAATGTTTCAGACATGACACCTGGCACTTGGGACACACTCATTTCCCTGAAAAACCTCACGGTCTTATAGAGATGCAGACATGTGTATCCAAACAAGTATGAATACCAAGGCTTATAATCAATTCGGTTTGATGTGGAATGAAAAGCCTCACAGATGTGACACTGGTTAACTGAAAGATAATTAGTAACTGGATGTCCAAAAAGGTAAAGAAGGGCATTCCACACAAAAGGAATAGCACGCACAAGTCACAAATACATCACTGTGTGGCCTTGTATCCTCAAGTAGATTATAACTATATTGTAAACAAGGACTGTGCATGGTGTGTTTTGAAAATTACCCCACCCTCATCCTCTTGTTTCCTAACTCAGTAAGTAAGTGAGAATTGATTGACTTCTGCCAGCAAATAAGTTGCTATTATTCACTCCTTTTGAGTTTCATACATCTGAGGCTTTCTTCCAAAGTGTGTGACATGCATTCTCTTTATGACTCTATTCTTAACCAAAATGTCTGAATTATTAGGCACCTAAATAATTTCTTCTAATATTTTCCTGGCTCTTACAAAAACTAGTTTTATGCAAAAGTAAGCAATTCCTCCAAAGTAAGCATCTGCCAACTTATTTTCCACATGCAGAGCTCATGGTAGATTTAGGCGATTCAGGATAAAGTTGAACATTTTAATGAATATAATGAAACTTAATAATAAGCATAAAAATGAACTGCGTATTGAAAAATTTACTGGATGCATAACTTTTTATTTTATGTTGAGCTCTGAATTACAAAGACAAAGTTTTTATTGGTTTATTTAAGTTATTCGCATTCTCCTGAGTTTAATTTTAAATTAAAGCCAAAGAGAGGTTTAATTATCAAATACCCTCTGATCCCTACAAGGTATTCTGGCATTTCTTCAAGTCTGACTTACAAATCTAAACATGAAAATCCACATTAAATTCTATAGCAAAGTTAATATATACGTTAATATATAATGTATGAAGAGCATCCTGTATTTGAATGATATACAGAATGCTCTTCATACATTCCATTCTTATTTAAAAAATTAAAATTGTACTGTTACAAAGAATGGTTTAAAAAGTTAGGATGGGGCTTCCCTGGTGGCGCAGTGGTTAAGAATCCGCCTGCCAACGCAGGGGACATGGGTTCAAAGCCCTGGTCCGGAAAGATCCCACATGCTGCGGAGCAAATAAGCCCGTGCGCCACAACTACTGAGCCTGTGCTCTAGAGTCCACAACTACTGAGTCCACGTGCCACAACTACTGAAGCCCGTGCTCCCCAACAAGAGAAGCCACTGCAATAAGAAGCCCGTGCACGGCAACGAAGAGTAGCCCTCGCTCGCTGTTAACTAGAGAAAGCCCACGCGCAGCAACAAAGACCCAACGCAGCCAAAAATAAATAACTAAAATAAATAAATTTATTTTTAAAAAAGTGAATGTTAAAAAAAAATTAGGATGACTAAAATATTATTCTTTATTATAGTAAGAGTTCTACCTTATTCCCTTTCAATGGATCTTCACAGGGTCTCAAAGCTGTAAAAGAATGCAATTTGGAGAATAGGAACTTGATAGTAAATCTCAGAATACACACTGATTACTCGGATTTTAAATTACCCCTTCCAATGTTTAAGTAAGTCATGGTACATTCATATAATGGGCTATTGTGCAGCTGCTAAACAGAATCCAAATAATTTGGCCATCCTCCAAAGTATCCTAAATCAGGCCAGTTCTCCCTGCTTCCCTCCTCTCTGTTGTTTGTGCTTTTTTTTTTTTTTTTAACATCTTTATTGGAGTATAATTGCTTTACAATGGTTTGTTAGTTTCTGCTTTATAACAAAGTGAATCAGCTATACATATACATATATCCCCATATCTCCTCCCTCTTGTGTCTCCCTCCCTCCCACCCTCCCTATCCCACCCCTCTAGGTGGTCACAAAGCACCGAGCTGATCTCCCTGTGCTATGTGGCTTCTTCCCACTAGCTATCGGTTTTATGTGGCACATATATACAATGGAATATTACTCAGCCATAGAAAGAAACGAAATTGAGTTATCTGTAGTGAGGTGGATGGACCTAGAGTCTGTCATACAGAGTGAAGTTAAGTCAGAAAGAGAAAAACAAATACTGTATGCCAACACATATATATGGAATCTTTAAAAAAAAAAAAAAAAAAAGGTCATGTAGAAAGTAGGGGCAGGACGGGAATAAAGACGCAGACCTACTAGAGAATGTTTGTGCTCTTAACTGAACTAACTTTGGAGCCTCCAGGGTCATCCCTCTTGCCCATCAACCAGTCCTTTCTCTATAAAGCTGCCAAAGTGAAATTTTAAAACACAGATCATATTATATCACTCAGCTGCTTCCATCTCCCCAGTGGCTTCCAATTCCTTTTAGAATTAAATCTAATTCTATTCCCAAGTCCCTCCATGATCTGTGCCACTCTCCACCCCGATCCCATTTCCGTCCATCTATACCTGAACCACATCGGATTTTCTCTGACACTAATTTCCACCTTCTCACCTTCTGTTTCATCTTCCTACATTACTATTCTCCAAGATCAATACCCATCTAAGTGCCATTCAAGTTTCAGCTAAAATATAGATTTCAGAGGAGCGTCCTGACTATGAAATCTCACATTGCCCCTCTTCTTCAAGTCTCTACCGTATAATAAAAAATTATTACTATAATAACTGTTTAATTTAAAGATACATACCACTCTCTGAAAAGGAGGAGAAATAACACTGTATATATAAGATTTTCATTACAAGTGGGATTTCAAAGAGGAGTTTCTAGAAGTACTGTCTGAATTTTATTTATAGCTGAGAAACAGTCAGAAAAGCAAAGGAGACTAGCAAGGGAAGGGGGAGGTGGGCAAATAAGGGGAGGTGAGTAAATCTAGTAGACTTTTTCAGCCACATTTTCACATCCTACCATAATGGAGTTCACTCTGGGTTGCCTGGCCAATGAGCTGCCCCCTCACACCTCACCAGTTGGAGGCACTATGACAGTCTCAGTCTCCCACAGGACCAGTGGTTTCCTCGCTCTGGCAGTAGGAGCTACAAACTTCCACAGGGCTCAAGGCCCTTAGGTATTGGGCATATGCAAACCCTATGTTATCTAGCAATCAAGAATGTTTCAATATTCTAGGTTGCTCTTAATTTCCTTCATAAATAGGGAAGCGACAAAAGGGGTAGGGGTCTCTTCTCCCAGTTTGCCTCTGACTGTGGAAAGTCAGGAACTTTGGCATGTATATTCCCTAAAGAGTCTATTCCTCAACTCATGCTGTGTGGTGTTATAATACTGGTCCCAAGTCTGATGCATGACACAACCCATCAATTAGCTATAGCCAGGCAATCTATGGCACAGGATTAATTAATTACATCTTTTAAAAATTTGCTTAGTTCTTTTTTACGGCTGAGTGTACAACTGAGTCGTTTTGCTGTACAGCAGAGATTGGCACAAGACTGTAAATCAACTATACTTTAATTAAAAAAAAATTTTAAGAAGTTACTTAGTTATTGAGTTTTTGGTACTTTTAAATTGATATGAAAATTTCCTATGCTATAAAATTAAAAGGAAAACATAACTATTTTCAATAAAATATAGTAAAATAGTAAACTTTTAAAAATCATTATATTATTTTTTCCCCTGCCTGGCCTGTCTTCTGCCTTTGCCTTTTTCTTATCATCTTTTATTTCCCAAAATATTAATAATGACCTTGCAGAACAGCTCTCAAGCAGACGAGAATTTCAGATTTAACCATGACCAAACCCTTTGCTGTGTTATCACTGATTAGCTTAACCAACAGTTCATTTGAAGAAAGTTCCTAAAATGCTCTAAATTCATAGTTCCCAATTAAATGATCCCTTCTTCTTACTCTTTTATTTTTAACATCTTTATTGGAGTATAATTGCTTTACAATGGTGTGTTAGTTTCTGCTTTATAACAAAGTGAATCAGTTATACGTATACACATATCCCCATATCCCCTCCCTCTTGCGTCTCCCTCCCTCCCACCCTCCCTATCCCACCCCTCTAGGTGGTCACAAAGCACCGAGCTGATCTCCCTGTGCTATGCGGCTGCTTCCCACTAGTTATCTATTTGACATCTGGTAGTGTGTATATGTCCATGCCACGCTCTCACTCTTTTGAGAACAGTTGTGAGGAGGAGGCCTCTCTTTGGCTGTGCTGCAAGGTGTGGGGAAGAGGGAGAAAAGAAAGAAACCTGATATTGATCACGAGTCCCTGAAAGCTACAGATTCTGCATAGGAACCACTTCACATACTAAATTGCAGTGGTATCAGCTCTAGAAAATATAATGAGGAAACAGTTGACAGTGTATGGTGCTATCTTATTTTCCTGTAATGTGCGATAATGAGATAATTTGGGCTGCGCTAGGACAAGACTAATCAACTTGAATTTCCACCGGATTTAGCAAAGCAGAACCTAACATCATTTCCTATTCCACAAAGATTTCATTTATGGCTCATTTAGTTACATATATAATACTCAGCTTTACTCTTGGCCATATCCACATTGTGGCTTAATCAGTGCTGAGCTGCTGCAGGATACATTGTTTTGTCATAACTCAACACAAAACACATTTTGTAGCATCTGTAAACAGCACAGATAAGCAAGAGCTTCAGAAAATAGATATTAAAACGAATTCAGTTTTTGTTACAGCAGATCTTACAATGAACATTCCAGAAATATATTAGCCCAACTTTGGACTCTGATGTCTGAAGTCACTGTTCACTGTGTCTACAGAAACAGATGATGGGCCTCTGACCTCTATGCCTTTCTTTTCTGCTACATTAAAAGTTTTTTTGAGGACAAGGACTACATTTCATTTCATTTTATATCCTCTGTGCCAAATCTAGTGTCTGGCACATGGCTGATGATCAAAAAGTGCTTGTTGAATGTGTTTCTGTAAAACAGTATCTGTAAGTAGGTTTAAAGAACAAGAGTCGTGAAAGTTATACTTTTGGGCTGAAATCTTGGTGACTGGTAAGTATGCATACATTTTGTGATTTGAGGGGTAAAAGTCTCTAATTATTAAATCAGATTCTGATTTATTCTTTATGCTTTTCTTTCTAAATAAATACAAGGTCCTGTTTATAATTAATCTAATATTGGACTAAAATGTAAATATATGACTTCTTACCTTCCTTAAAAAATAAAACTTTAATCTGATTTAATATTAGATTGCAATTATGTTTATTTGAATGTCTCAACAACTAGACCATGTGGGGAAGAGCTCTAGATAGCAGAGTGGCATCTTCCTAAGAATAAAAGGCTGCCCTTGTGTCTTTCCTCTCCTCTGAGAGAGTGGCATGGACATATATACGCTACCAAATGTAAAATAGATAGTGGGAAGCAGCCTGTAAAATAGATAGTGGGAAGCAGCCACATAGCACAGGGAGGTCAGCTCGGTGCTTTGTGACCACCTAGAGGGGTGGGATAGGGAGGGTGGGAGGGAAACGCAAGAGGGAAAAGATATGGGGATATATGTATATGTATATGTATAGCTGATTCACTTTGTTATAAAGCAGAAACTAACACACCATAGTAAAGCAATTACACTCCAATAAAGATGTTAAAAAATTTTTTTAAAAAAACAAAACAACTAAAGGAAACAATGCCTAAAGGATTAAAGGAAAGCATAAGAATTTCCTCTCACCAAAAGTAATATCAATAAAGGACACAGACATTTTAAAAAATACTTAAAATCAGCTATTATAAATATGTTCAAACAACTAAAGGAAACCATGCCTAAAGAATTAAAGGAAAATATAACCGTTTTCTCTCACCAAAAATAATATTGATGAAGGGGAGAGACATTTTAAAAAGACCCAAATAGCAATTACAGAGTAGAAAAGTGTAATAACTGAAATGAAAAACTCACTAGGGAGGTTCAACAGAATATTTGAAATGGCAGATAAAAGAATCCAGGAACTTTAATAATAGTCAGCTGGGATTATTAAGTCTGAGGAACAGAAAGAAAAAAAATAAAAATAAAGAAAAGTGAACAGAGGCTCAGAGACCCATATGACACCATCAAGTGTATCAAAATATGCAAGAGTTTGGAACAAGAGTTCCAAAAGTGAGAAGACAGGGAAAGGAGCAGAAAGAATACTTGAGGAAATAATGGCTGAAGAATTTCCAAATTTGATGAAAAACATTAATCTGGACATCAAAAATCTCAAGAAAATCCAAATAAGATCCAAGGGGATCACAAAGATATCCACATCTAGACATCGTGGTCAAACTATTTAAAATCACAGACAAAGTGATACTCTTGAAAGCAGCAAGACAACAGTGGGATGATGTATTCTACATATTGAAGAAAAAAAACTGTCCGCCAAGAATTTTATATCAAACAAAACTAGACAGGCAAAAACTGAGAGAATTCATTGCTAGCAGACTTTCTCTACAAGAAATCGTAGAGTCCTTGAGGCTGAAATGAAAGGGACCTGTATTGAGAATATATATGTTACAACTTAACAATAAAAAGATATATAACCCAATTAAAAAATAGGCAAGGAATTTGAATAGAACTTTTTCCAAATAACGTATATAAATAAACAAAACATATACGGGAAGATACTCAATCTCATTCGTCTTAAGGGAAATACAAATCAAAACCGCAATAAGACAGCGCTTCACACACACTAAGATTGCTATAATTAAAAAAAAAAAGATGAATAATATGAAGTACTGGAGAGGATGTAGAAAAACTGTGATACTCATACATTGAAGTTAGGAATGTAAAACAGTTGGTCAATTCCTCAAAAAGTTAAACATACAGTTACCTTATGACCCAGCAATTATACTTCTAGGTATATACCCAAGAGAACTGAAATCATATATGCACATGAAAACTTATAATGGATGTTCATAACAGCAGGATTCACTATAGTCAAAAAGTGGAAACTATCTAAATGTCCTTCAACTGATGAATGGATAAACACAATGTGGTAATCCCATGAACTGTAAAAATGAATGAATTATTGATACATGTTACAACACTGATGAACCTTGAAACATTATAAGTGAAGGAAGCCAGTCACAAAAGACTACATATTATATGATTCCATTTATATTCAATGTCCAGAATAGTCAAATCCATAGAGGCAAAGTAGATTAATAGCTACAAGGGGTTGGGATGAACAAGAGAATGGGGAGGGATTGCTAATGGTTATGGGTTTTTTTGGGGGGGGGGGGATGAAAATGTTCTAAAACTAGATAGTGGTGATGGTTGCACAACACTGCAAATATATTAAAAGGTATTTCATTGTATAACTTAAAATGGGGAATTTATGGAATGTGAATTATAGTTCAGTAAGGATTTCATTTAATCAAACAACAACAAAAAACTGTCTCCTGAACTCTAGTCTTGTGGGTTTTTTTCCTTAGCAATACATTTCTCTTCCAAAACAAGAATTTTTAGAGGAAGACTGTGTTATTAATGTGAAGATAATTTCTGTCAGTAATTATTTAAAATGACAGTGTAACAAAAAAGGTCTATTATTTTTTTAGATGTGATATGGTTTCACCAATATAGAACTCTTATATGTAACTGTTTTGGGAAGGTGCAAGACGAAAGAGGTTCCAATTTGAAGGAGATACACACATACACACACACACACACACATCAGAATGACACATTATAATTCATGTCAATAGACAGCTCAGTAAAAATTGATAAAGTACAGATAATCTATTTAGGATAGAGTATGATGAAGACATAAAGAGTTTGTATGGAAGGATGAGTGTATTGGACTTGCTTTGAGATAAATAGGATTTTTTCTGAATGCAGTGTGTAGTATTAAAAATGTGACATCACATATCATATGTCCTGATCCTTTACTTCAGCAGATCATGTTTGGCTGGATTAGTACATTAGCACTCCTGACAAAAAATTAATGTTCTAAGACTCTTCAGCAGCCATACTTTTGGAAATGTGTTTCTGTGCTATTTCCCCTCTCTAAATTGATATATGAACCATCCACTGGCATAAAATCAGTTTTCCCTCTCCAGAAAGTTCACAATATGATAGTAGGTCCCTATCTAAATGAACTCTGAAGTGACAGGATATTTTTGGCAGCATTTTTCCTGCACATCTTATTTTTCTATTATTTTTTGTTCGCAGTGTATATAAATGGATGAAAGAAAAAAATAGGTGAAAATGATTAATTTCATTACTAGAAGTAAATACAATTGGAAATGCAAAGTTCTGCCACCAGAGTCCTATTTGATCCAAGTCCCTGACTTTAAGGGAAAAAGCTTGTAGAATTTTAAGTGATGTGAATTAAACTGGTTTATTTTACAACAAATATTTTTCACTAGATGCAGCAAGTCCAGTTTCAAAGCATGGTTTCAAACAATCACTGGTTATTTCAGGTAAAGTATAGGAATCTCAAGAACAACAACAAAGTAAAGTAGAGCAACTTACCATGTAGGAAATTTTAATGTTTTTCTCTAAGAAGCGATTGGACTCATGAGAGGAAGGCTCCCAAATTCTCCATCACAGTCACTGAAATTCCATTCTTTGTGGGTAAATGTGTATGTGGTCTAGGCAAACCCATGCTATACCTCCCACCTCCTCAAATATTCTTTCCCACCTTTACATTTCCAGATCTTTTATCTTTTAGAAACAGTCCAAATGCCAGCTGCCCTATAAGGTTCTCCAAGATCATCTCCAGGTACCAGTAATCCTTGTTTGTATTTACTCAATTCTTTATCTGCATCAACTGCATGCATTTATTTGTCACGTCCACTGTTAACATCTCTTACAAACTTGTGAATGCATTTTATTTCTGTCTCTTCATTCCCGCAGCGGTGCAGTGCCTTGCTTTTAGTCAGTCATCAATACGTAAACATTTATTTGTTTGAGTAAATGTTTTAAGACTACATGTGACTCGGGAGGGAGAACTTGAGAAATTACAAGGCGTGAATTCTTTAATATGAATCAATTTAACAAGACACAGTCCTCTTCTGAGGGAGAGATGAACATTGGAAAGGTGAGAATTTTGATGAAGGGCAGGAGTGGCAGAATGGATACGGGTCACGGGGCATTTACTTAGGAGGGAAAGTTTGGAGGAGCCACTGTGGGGAATGAGGTACTCGGAAGCCTGAAGTTGGCTGAAATTGTTGGGTTCTCTCAAGAATGGGAAGTGTTGTTGACTGGAAGGAAAAAGGATACTAAGGCATTATTTATTAATAAATAGTATATGAAAGACTGTACAATCCAACTTGGAGCATACATTAACTCGATAAAATATTATACAAAGGATAGATTAAGGATAAACCATGTTTTAAATCAGAAAACCAGTAAAATCCTTTAAGAAATCGGGGATTTACTAAATGAAGATTTCTTCCCAATATTCATTATTTTTCACCAATGGACACAACTCCAATCAGAATTTAGAAACAGAAGAGACAAAAGACTAAGTTCTGTGACCACATTAAAGAACTAGAAATGTTAAAAAGGTATTCACACAAGAGAAAGAACAGAGACTAAGACAGCATTCACTCTGAGCCTCTGAGTTTTCTCAATTATAAAATCACAAGAAACCCTGCTTCACAGGATCATTACAAAGAGGAAAGGAGATTATGTATACAACGCACCTCATACATAGTAGGCGTTCACTAAAAGGTAATGCCCACTGTATAATTCAAATGGGCAGTTTCTGAATTTCTGCCTTATAAAGGCAAGTGGCATTAAGTTCATTATAACTCAAGTACTAAAGATGTATTAAGAGGCATTCTGTAATTCAATGATGTAACTATACAGGGTATGACAAAATTAAAAATACACTACTTACTTCCATTTTTGTTAAACCTGAGTGGCTAATACGCTCATTAGGCTATTATTGTCAGATACCATCTTCTAACAGACGTTCATTCCCATGAAATTCATGATAAGACCTGTGAAGTTCCTGGTAGACACAGGCTTAGTCTTTGACATTGACATTGGAAAAAGAAGGTTTTTAGGGGAGGAAGTAAAGGAAAATCAGGATGGCAATATGCTCTGTTCAGCTTGTCAGATCCTTGGAGGACAGAGCCCTTCTGTGAAGATCCCATGGGATATCTTACAACATTGTATTTCTAGATTCACAAAATTCCTGTGTGTTATTTTTTCCTAGTTGGCTGTACTTTTTCTTTCTTTCTTTGTTTTATTTCAATTGTTCTCCCCTAAAACCTTCCCTAATCACAAAACAGAAATGGAGTCATTGTTTTTCTTTTCTTTTTTTTTTGTTTCGTCTTGTTTTAAATAGCCATAAGCCAGGCAGGATTGGTTTCAATGTATTTACCTCTATTTGGTAAATGGTAGAATGTCTAATAAAAAGCAAAATTTTAAGACTCAAGAAACTGACCAAGTACATGAAGGGCTTTTCATTTTTAACTCTCCCATCCTTTAGTGTGTGTGTGTATGAACCTGTGCCCGTGGCCTTTCAAGAAAGTTGTACAAGTATCCACCACCTATACTGAAAGGCATGACTAGAGACCACTTAGGTGGAGACGGGCCTCAACTATCCCCTGAGACGGCTCTTTTTTTTTTTTTTTTTTGGCCAACAAACAATCTTGGTGACATCAGGGCAGTGAAGAGCTAAGGCAAGGTCCCATTCAACACAGACACACACACTCTTTCTTGCCATCCTCTGTCCAGGTACACGTGGGCTTCTGCTTAGAACGTGCAAACATGGGAGAGGCAATCATAGCCTATGCCAGGAGAAGGTCATCATCCCACACTGCCTCCTAACAGAGCCCTCACAATATCACTAGTAGATCTTTGTTGCATGTTTTCCTCCTTCCTCACCCTCTTTTGAAATTTTGGCAAGTTATATTTGAGATCCACCTTTTAAGAAGTCGATTTGGTCTCAGCATTTGCACCCGTAAGTTTATCTTGGTTCCTATGCCTTCATTCTCCTATACTCTTCTTCCTAATTTTCCTCACTCCCTGCTGACACTTCTGCACACATAGTTAAGTATTCCTGGAATGCAAAGGCAAATCACAAAACATTTTAAAAGCTACCATTCCACCTCAAATAACAGAATATAATCTTATCTCTATGCCATTCTCATCCTTGGAAATATTCAGTATACAAAAGTAAACTTAAGGCTTATATTTTAGTGCTCTACATTGAAGCAGAAAGGAATGACACGTTACAGGTGGCAGGGCTCCCCAATATGGTTTAGAGCATCTTCATTATTTTGCAGTGAAGAGTCTGAGAAGAAAAAGGGTAAAAGTGTTTCCTCGAAGGTCAGAAGTTAACTAAGTATCAAAGGCAAGGCCAGGACATGGATAGTTCCCCTGAATTAATCTCCTTGACTTTCCCCCACTTCACCACAGCTCTCAAGATTTTTTGTCTCTAATCTGTGGCCAGCCAGAACATATCTTACTTGGAAAGCAACATGCAATATGCTTTATGTAATATGTATATATTTGCATATATTGCAACATGCAATATGCAACATGCAATATGTAATATATTTCTTACTTATTCAACCTGGAAATGGGAAAGCAATAAGGGGTTTTATTAAGAAAGCTGCCTCCTCCTTTGGATCCAAAGACAAGTCAAACATAAAAAAATGTCATCGTAACTAGGGGCCCAGACGAGCTGACCCTGACTAACCGCATCACAGCCTTACCGCAGATATGACAACCTCGGTTATAATTTTATCAAGAGATGTTCTATTTCTACACTGCCCAAAGCATCTCCTTCAACTTAATCACTTATAAACCTCCATGGCTTCTGCTAGAATGGATGATAAATTGATTTTATCCTCTGGTAGTTGGGAAGCACTAATCGCGTTTAGTTTTTGCTGTGAGCGTTCTATGGAGTTTACATATGCACACAAAACACACACTAGATTTTGAACACATTCCTAAATGGGCAGGTGAATTGCCTTCACAGAGCAGTTCATTTTATTATTTTTGAGTGGGAAATGAAACAATGTGATCAAATCTCCAGTTTAGTAAATGTATGTAAAAGCCTCATATCTTTTAAAGGGGATACGTTTAAATATAAAGTGAAATAAATGTATCACAGTGTAACTATTGGGCACAGATCCTCTGTAATCCTGTCTGGTTAAGCAATTTGCATCTTGGTCAGCATAAAAAGGTCCATAGCAGTGATCATCTATCACAAAGGGTTCTCTCCTCCTAACTCCTGGTTATTTGCATTTCATATTCAAGTCTCATCCTGTTCTCTTGACAGGGTGTCAACGCTACTTCATTTAAAAAATAATTTATTGACAACTTCTGTAACAGAGTTTGGGAGAAGATATTCTTTATGCTTTCAGGAAAACTATTTTATTGTTACTGCTTAAAAACGGTTATTACTTAACATTTTCATATCTTCTAGTATTTTACTACATACAAAACATTTTTGTGGCTAATGTTACCTAATTTAATGTTGTCCTATTTTATAGTGAATTGTAGGTTGAATTTTGTAAATAAAGTTGGTCAGGTTTTTCAAAAAATTGTTTATTTTCATTTTATTCTTTCTCCCTGTCCTCAACAATGACCTTATCAGTATTTGTTTTGTAGCTAGAACTCACCCAAAGATAATGGTTTGAGATGGTAGATGGGCAGATAAGAGGAACCTCTAAAGGCCCTGTTAACTGGCTTTTATAACTCCTGCTCAGCATAGATATTTTTAGACCCGGGCTCTTTATTTCCTCATCTCCCCCAGAAACCTCAACATGCTGTTTTCTGTTTCATAATTACCTTCTTTCATCTCCTTTTAGGTTCCTTCTAGATCACTCCAAACAACACTGCCTAAACAACAACAGAAATACAAACACAACCTTTTTCCAAACCTATCAAATTTTATTTTCAAACTCCTTAAAGTGATTGAAGACAGGACACAAATATGACCCCAAAGCAATGCATTCATTTTAGAGATTCACCACTATGGAGCTGCTACTCTACAGGACATTTTCTTTTTTGGAAGTTTTGAAATGATACTAGACAACAGCAGTAAAAATGCACCACTTGTCAGGAATAGATTTGACATCATTAAACAAAACCTAGATACCTTTTTTGCTGTTGCTAAAATCAATTTTGACTTGATCCATGTGTATAAACAGAAGTGTACAGATGAAAAGAAAATGTGTGATATTCAAGATTGATCTCAAACAGGGTTCATGGCAAGGAAAATAAGTTACTCCTTTATTTACAAGGGTTATTATTTAAATACATCTGCCTGGATTATAAGCTTAATCAAGTAAAAAAATGTCCTTACCTTGCTCATTATATCACAAAGCTCATTTTGTTTTGTTTTGTCTTCCCCATAGTAATAAAAGCCTAGTAAATATTTGCAGACTAACCACTTCAAATAAAACCTCTGCAAGATGAGGCAAACCTGAGCCTTTACAATCGCCACTAGCAAATGTTTAGCCTTTAATGTGTCCTTCCCCCATGAAGGTGCATTGTGATATAACCGGTGCACACGTACCTACGTGCAGAGACATGGAGCCGTGAGTCTTGCACGGGCTTAATCTGTTTTAGAGCTGCTTACAGAAGAATTCTGCCCAAGGAGTTGGGTTCACACCGGTTTGAGGAAGATGTGGGAAGATTGACAAACTGATGTCTAGAATAAACAACTCAAAGGAAGAGGCAAAGAACCATGATCAAACTCCAAATTTTTTTTAAAAGATGGATTAATTCACGATAACTAACCTAAATAAAAGAGTTTACCAAAGACATTCTTAACAGCAAGACAAATGTGAGGATGAACACAGAGTTTGCCAAGGGAAAGTTGGTTTTTCAAGTTCTGTTTTTTACATTATGGATATCAAAGAAATTACCTGTGCCTTTCTTTCTCTCTCTCTGTCTCTCTCTTTCCCTCCCTCTCTACATTCCTCCCTCCCCCCTCTCCCTCCCTCTCTCTCTGTCTTTTCTATATGTGTTTGTCTAAGCAAACATTTCCAATGGATAGTGGGCCATTGTGTTGTATAAAGATGAAACTTAGCAAGATAATTTTTTTTTTTGTTTTGATACTGTTTACTCCCATTCCAAGCAGCAGGCTTCTAAGATAACACTTCTCTTAGTTCAGTACAGAAAACCATAGCAGTTTTACTCTTCAGAGATCCTTCTGGGAGTCAAGGAAGAAAGGCAATATGGCTTTTACCCACTTTTCTAGCAGTCACTGCCAATTTTGCATCCCCACATCTTTAGATTATGGATTCAGAATTTCAGTGCAGGACCATTCTTGGGTACGCTTATAGAGGATATTCTACTAGCAGACACATAATAAAAGCAGACGGCCACCTTTCTCTGAAAACTTTGATTCAGGGAGTAGTTCCATTTCAGTTTCTGTATCCACAGAAGATTCACTTAGCAGCATCAGGTTTCTAAGGGATAGGAATGCTCTTATGGGTGCCCGGCCCCCTCTCCAGCAGCCTCCTTGAATGACTGAACTGAATGAGCCTTTCGTGTACAACCCTCGTACGCTGTTACGTGTCCCTGAGGGTGTTAATCTCTTGGCACTGCAGCTCAGATATGAAGTTTAAAACATGCTAATCTGAGCTGAAAAAGTGCCCTTGGGGGGGGAAAAAAATGAAATATATTAAAGAAAAAGAAGCTCACTTTCTGATTTCTCCTCACTTTGGGATAATTTTTTTTTCTAAAAAAAAGAAGAAAAAAAAAAGGATCCATTTACTATGAGCATCATTATGTCATTATGTAAGAGAAATTGGCAAAATTTCTCCAGTACTCCAAAGCTCACAGGGGCACAGGTTAAAAGGAACTCTCTCAAGATACCACTCTGTGATGAGAGCCCACGTACAGAATGCCACTCATAAGTATCTGTAATCACTTCAGTTGTACATGAATTTATAGTATTTTCACATAAAGTCCTTATAGTTTCCTCATTTGGGTGTTTCTTTCTTTGCAGAAATCCAATGCTCTTATTCATATCATATGCATTCTAGATACAATAAAATTTTAAATAATAGTGAGAGAAATAAAAGCCACATTTGTACATAAATGTCTACTAATGGACATGCCGTATTTTTCCATTGGGATAATTATATAGTTGGCTTAGATTTTACACAGACAAGCCACCATGGCAGAGTGAGGAAAACTTCGCTGCTTCACTACTGGGAGGTATCCCATCCCCAAGACAGACACAGAATCTTAACTGCTATAGTTGAAACCCAGTATTTTAAAGCGGATACAGAGGTCCAATACAATTCCAGAGTGAGTTTGGTAATTTAAAGAGAGTTCTAGAGTTACAAACCTATACTCACCTAAAGTGATCAATTCTTATTAAAAGTATTTATATGACATTTTAAGTGCAGTCTTTCATCTTAATACTTTCTTACTTGCTAGTAGAGAACCTTATGTATAGTAGGGGTTTCATAAATATAATTTTCAATTGAATTTTGCACTTAAATGTCTTACTGTTTTCTTTTCATACTTGCTTCATTCAACAAACATTTATTTGTTGGCCTTTACTCAAAAGCTACTGTTTCAGGAAGACGTACCCTGACCACTCTCCTAAATGTCTACCCTTAATAGTTCATATCCCTCTTCTGTGAGTTTTTTTCCCCTATAACTTAACCACTACCTATCACACTTTATGATTTTCTTAGTTAACTTGTTTATTGCTTCTTTTCCTATCCAGAATATAGCTTCCTGAGGGCACATGTTTGTTTTATCCACTGCTGTATATTTACCCTAGAGCTTAGAACAGAGCCTGGCATATAGGAGATAAACTATATAAATAAATATTCAATAAATATTTGTTGAATGAAACGAATTAATGATTATTGAAACCTGTGAGGTGTCCACACAAAGTGATGATACAAGAATAAAATGAAAGAATTTTTTAATACTATATTGTTTCAAGTTGACTGTACACGATACCATCACTACTGTAAGAGCAATAAGAAAAAAGTTGTTTTCATTAGACAAGTTATTTCCTTTTTTAAGGCCTGTGTATCTTTCTACTCTGATCTCCTACTTCTTTCCAAGACAACACTTGAAATATTGAAATGTAATCAGAGAAAAAAGATCCTGAAGGCAATGAATAGATGCTAAAGGGTTTTGAGATAAGAACTACTCAAGTAATGAATTGGACAGTAGCAGTTAAAATGCAGATCTGGGGAAATGGCCCCAAAGCTACTGAGAAATGGAGGGTAACTTAAGACATTTCAGATGGATGTGGCTTCAGTCCCCTCTTCGGTGCAGTGCACAGGTGCTCTAAGTTAAATCACTAATGTTGCCATGTTTCCAGTAAGATTTCACTGGGGAAGACTCTTCTGTTTCTAACATGTTAAAAAAAAAAATACTGTTTTATGGGGTTTCATTAGGCAGCAGCATATGGTTGATTGAAGAAGCAGTATACACAGGGTTGACTGAAAAAAATGTAAGTAGGGGGACCAGGTGAGAAGGTCTCAGGGTAGTATACGTAGTCCTGATAAAATAGAGGATGTGGTTTTAAAATGACTACATATCCCAGAGATGCCAGCAGCCCTGATTTACATACTTTTACTCTTCAGTAAAGGTGATCTATGCCATACGTAAATACATCTGATGCAATGTTATTCCTTTATAACTTTCCAATAATAAATGCATGCACTAAATGGAAGGGAGGGAGGGAGGAATGAGGGAGGGAGGAAGGAGAGAGTGAAAAAGAGTGAAGAAAAGGAAGGAGGGAAGGGAGAACATTCTGTGACAGTGGGAAGGGAGAACATTCTGTGACAGTGGCAATTCTGCATGTGTGAAACACTCTGAAGAAACAGCAAGGGCAGCTCCAAGTCCTACTAGATGTGATGATAATAGCTAGGGGAAGAAATCAAGGTGTGTTCCAGATTTTCAAAACTAAGGAATTAAGAAATTTGAAAGAAAAAAAGAAGCCGTCTGGATGGTAAACTATATTTGGAGAAATAATGATGTTTGGTTTTTAGCCAACAGTCTCTTGTTAACACTTCTCAAACTTGTTGACAAAGTCTCTGAACATTAACTTCACGGTTCTATGAACCTTTGAGGTCCCCTCAGATTTGTTTGGGTCTCTCCCCACCTAACGTGTCTAATGTGTCCCCTATCCACCCCCCACCCCACTTGATAGCAGGGCTGCCTCTAGGAAAGACTGGAAATTAGGCAGGTTGACTCGGGTCTCTTACATACATCCCCTATCTCTGCCTCACCACCTTCCTTTAAGTACCAGGTGCCCAGTGACCTCATACTATTCACTCATCACCTGTTTTAGTCCCGCTGCCTCTAATTCAGTTCGCTGCTTAAGCCCAGGCGCCCCAAACGGTGCCCAGACTTTACAGTGACCACGTATTCTGAATTTTCTTAGAACAGTCCCAGTGTCAACCATCTCCTTTTCCTATCTCAGTCTGCAGTTTGGAAAATTATCACCAAGTCACTCCTCCTCTCTTTACCTTCCCCTCTCGAACATAACTCGTCTTAACTATTTGTTAAAGAAATTAAAGACATTAGCGTTAAGTTATAATTCCCTCTAGTAAGAGGTAGCCAGCCCTATGTAGCTGCCTTAGAAGGGCAACTACCCTCTTACTTAAAATAAATCCAGACATGCTTGTCAGAATAAAACCAGCATCAGTATAAGATGTCTAATAAAATTAAGTGTCAATCATTGTTTGACATTGAAACAACTTAGAATTTACGTTCTAGTCTATCATAAGCAGCTTTTGTTACCTTCTAATATGGGTGAAATGAATCAATGACTTACATCAGTGAGACCACGGTTTATGTGTATTGGTATTTAGTCAAAGACGATGCAGGCACTAGCAAATCTCATCCCCTAAAGAAAAACATCAAGTTTAAAAATACTGCTTTGACCATGCGTACCTGACAGAGACATCTAAAAGTTTCTCCAGTTTTATCTGCAATAAAACTGTGTTAAATTCAAGTCACAGTGTGCAGTTACAGTACAGCTGGAAAAGATGCAATGTTTTCTTAGAGAAAATGCTTGGCATCCAGGTGAGGAGAGTACATAAAGGAATAATACTTAGGGAGCTAAGAACAGATGTGAAAAAATGATACAGGAGCCATTTGATTCTCTGAGGCTTGAGGCCAAGCCTCATCTGTCAAGCACGTCTCTTGGCTTTCCCAAAAGAATCATGTCTCCAGCTCTGCAGTTTGTCCTGGCAATTAAACGTGTTCCAAGACCTGTCACGTTTATCGTCGTAAACTTCTCACGACGGGCTTCCACCTGCGCTCTGATTTTCCATGATTATCCATGATCTCCGCGGCCTGCTGGTGACCCTCCCAGACCCACCTAAGGTTTCTCCACAGACATTAACACTATGGCAGCCAGAGCCAAACTCACCCCCAAAACACACTTCCCTTCTTTAAGTATTTAAAGGCACATAAGCTTCCTGGGATTATTTTTTTCACTGGAAAGTACTTGGGAATTGCTCTCCCTCGAAGGGATAAGCCCTCTATCACACCAGGAAACAGGAAGGAAACGGCATGTATTACGGAATCAGATCAATCGGGGTAAAATCCCAAGCCTGCCATGTACAGCATGAGAAGGTTGTCATACCTCTGATCTGACTTCCCTCATCTCTAAATTGGCATGATTATTCAAATTTCTTAGACTTCCTGCAAACACTCAATAGGCTAGAATACCTGACACACAGGACACGTCACAGGAGATGAATACATCTCACATCCTCCCTTGGGGTCCACCTGTCTGCCAGGGCATCCCCCAGTGAACAAGTGGTTAATAAATGCTGCTTGATGATGGTGATGATGATTTTTCCCTTGTTCTATTAACTTTTTTAAACATCACCACACTGTACTTTCCAACATTACAAAAAAGATTAGCAATTAACAGTTGTTTTCCCTTTTTTGCCATTTCTTTAAAAGATCATAAAAGCCGAAAGTCAACAAAAGAGGGTAATTACCACCATTTGTAAGGTCACTAAGCAAAGTCAGAACATAATACACACTCTCACTGCCTCTTTCTCTGTCTCTTTTTCTCTGTCTCTCATACATACACAAAATTGTTATAATGCTATTAGCAAGACATTTTTTCTCTTTTACCATTGCACTTTTGTCTACATGATCAATATCTAAATTATGTTACGGCTTTTCGACCAAGAGAAAAGACAATAGGAAATGACTGGATGAACATCTGCATCTCAAAAATAAGACTATGAGAACCTTGGGGAGGAAACGCAATGCTCTAACTTGCAGATTGAAAAATCATTAACAAGGAATCAAGACAACAGTGCTCATCTCTACCCATGAGATGCAGAAATAAAAGCACCTTCACTTTAACAAAATATCTGCCTTCTAAAAGGCTAAAAAGTTTGGTTCCAAAGTAAGGATGTGTGCATGTGTATATATGTGTGTATATACATATATATATATATTTACTGATTATGAAATAATTTTTGAGAAATATTTTCAATACAATGCCTTTTTTGCCTACTCATATTGTCATTCTTATGAAAAGATTTTAACACCTCTTTTGTGAATGTATCAAATCTCATACAGCATCAAAGAATCCTGTGTCTACTAGGATAAACAAAGTGAAGATTTATGTTATGCTGTAAGTCTGATGAATGCAAACTGAAAAATTCAAGACCAAAATACAATCACGCAAAGGATGTAGATCCTAAATGCTATTCTGTAAAATAATAAATCCGTTTCAGGTAGAATTCAGGCTTTTCCAAATATGCTGTTTTCTAATTAACAATAACGTTTTTATGCTCCCGATTTCAGTAGGCTTAACTATACGGTGTGAAAAGGCGAGTCCATCTGAATGGTAACAGCGTGCACTTGGGCAAAGGAATTTACTCATTCTACCTCTGCTATTATGCCAGCACGTCATCTAACTATGATTATTTTAGCCTGGCAGCATTGCTCACCTGTGGGCCAACCAAAGCCTTTAAATGGATTAAGAAATGCTCAAGTCCTGGGGGTGTACTCCAACGGGCATAAGGCAGAGGTCTCTTAAGCACCCTACTCCTAGGGTCCACCCAGCACATAGATATTAGTGTATAAAAGAAGAGTCACATGGTAGATGTATCCTCATTCTTGGAATAATCTATATAAACTAAAGGGAAAAAAAAGAGAAAGTTTGTAGTGTGATCATAATTTTCAAAAACCCAAATTACTAGGAAACAAAAAACACAGGCTTTAACAATGAGACCAGCTCTTTAGGTCTTCCTTCTGCCATATTTATGACCTCATTTCTTCACCTGGAAAATAGCATAATAATGCATACGTGTCAATATAAAGTAAAACATATAATTCGCCACTTTGTGCTCAAATCTATTGTTTCTAAATGGTGAAGTGGCAAATGAAATTTATAGTATTGATAACACAATACACGAAAAACATCTTCACAGCTTAGATACTTTTGTCCACTATATATATTTGTTAGTAGAAGACGATTATTCTCTAACCATGAATGTATGCTATATCCTATTATAACCATTTCTTCAATTAATATCTTTCTCATATATCTGATGTTAAGAAAATATTTTTTGGTTAAATTAAGATAAATGTGGGTATTTATGTGTGCATACGTGTGTATAAACATACACTGATACCTCTATATGTATGTATACACATAACAGAAAATCATATTTATCCAAATTGTATAGGTAAACTTATATGCGTATACAAGATTTACATCTTCTTTACAAGCACTTTACTCTACAGTAAGTCCCCCTACCTATTTTTAAAATCTGCCGTTTTTTTTTGTTTTTTTTTTCATTCTTAGTCTTTGGTTCTTCTACTGTAGGTCTTAGAACCAGCTTGTCATTTCGCAGTGAGCACACAGGGAATCTTAATTGCAATCTGCTACTGTTGCCTTGGCTGACCCTTAATTTTTCTTTTTTTTTGGCTCTCTTATGCATTTTTAAGTTATTATTATGTTTCATCATTGGTCATTATATTCATAATAAATGGAGCTTTATATCTTGGGCATTCTTTGAAGTTTAGACTGAAGGTGCTTTCCTCCAGAGAAGATTTGTGTTTGCTTCTGACAGGCCTCTGAGACACTTCACAATAAATTCTGAGCTGAGTCTTTCTTTCTGTTCAAAGTCAAGGTCAAGTTAATTAGTGTATTTATCCTGCTCTACAAGACACACTACTGCCACCACCACTTCTACTTTTGTTGACGATTTGGCCCACTGGATGTTAGCTATATTAAGAGTCTACTCTCAGTCAAGAATGACTAAAGTTATAGTATTAGTACAAGGAGCTAAGAATAATTAATTCCATAAATCGATTCCTCTAAGCAACAGTAGAAATCATGGCATATATTTTTCTACAGTGCTTAAACCTCCCGGTAGAATAGGAATAATGGTTGAAAATAACAACCATAATAATTCTAGTGGTGATGAACAGGAGGGGGAGAAATACATTTGAGCAATAACTATTTCCTAAAAATTGTGCTAAGTGCTTTACAGTACTATTCAATTCTCAAAAAAAACCCAAAAAACAAAAAACAAAAAAACCAACAACAACCCCAAACTGACTACTGCATAGTAGATGATTTTATCTTCATTTTACAACTGAGTAAACTGAAGGTAAAAGACAGTGAGTAACTTGCCAAACGTCATGGAAGTGTTCGATGTGGCATTAAATCTCAGGTCTGTCTGACTTTAGAGCCGAGCTACTATGCTATATTGTCTTTGAAAATTTTTGGTAATACAGATATTACCAAAACATTTCTCCAAATGTCAAGAATGTATAAAAAGTAAAGATGTTTGACCTGGGCTGTTTAGCAAGAACTAAAGCAGGAAAGTCAGGGGTATTGGGAGATATAGTAAATTAATCTATAGAATACCTATTTATATTGCCAGAATATTAATTGATGCATCTTAGTGATTTGAAAGAGTTTATAAACCTTTTATAGGAAGTGTTTACTACTACCTGGCAGTTTCTGTTTAGGCCATTTTTTGTTAGATATTGGTGGAGTTACTAGATTTCTTAGATCTAGACTTAACTTTGAGATTTCAAAAATTCATTTCATTAGTACACCCAGTTTCTGAGAAATTGCTTCAGTCACAAAACGTGTGAAACCACTAGTGACTGTCTAATTGACAGTAGGCATTTGCATTTTGCAACCCGAGACACAGAATGTTTACAAAGGGGCCCTATCATCTATCTATCTGCTATCAATCATATATCTATCTATCATCTGTCTATCTGCTATCTATCATCTAGCTAGCTATCAACTTTTTAAAGTTAGGCCAACCTATTAAAATCGTACCTATCTTTATAAAGACATGGGACCGGTTACGTATAATCAAATCACTCTCTCTTGTTAACAATTTCTTCTTATCGCCTTTCTTCTAGCCTCCAAACTTCTTTCTATTCGTCTACCTAAAATGATTTTTTTTTTTACAAACTTACACTTCTGCATTTTATAGTTCCTAATTGTATTACATTTATCCATTATGTCAATTATTTTTATATTTCAGATAAATGTTAAAATAGTACGACTTGATTCTATAAAATTTTTGCTGTAAGTGGATTCTTGTCACCTCAGTCCCAGAGGGTGGCACTTACATGGACACAACTTTCTTGTCTAAACTTTTGGGGGCTATTATTTCTACCCACTTACATGAGTTCCTCTCAAAATGCTTAACAATTTCCTCTTTTAGTTTATAAAGTTAATTGTTGACTGCATGTTTGTAAAGTTTACTTATAAAAAGTTGATAAGTTAATTGCTTATCAATTGTTGAATTCATGCTTAAACACTGAGAAAGAGATAAGAGAAGGTACTTCTTTTCTCTTTAGGCCTTTTGGCATAAGAATAATCTTAGTTACCATATGAGTATTATTTGCATAATAAAACAACAGTTTTAAATTCAGAAAACTTATAAATTTATGTGATATAGCTAATATGAAATACACTTAAACATTTCTAGGGAATGAATATTTATTGTTGAATAGAGCTTTGGAAAAAGAAATATCAAATATAGGACTGCCTCTATTACACCTGTTTTCTGATGAATTTCAGGGATGTGTTTATTGAACAAAGAACAACTGATAGATAACTCATCTTTATGGGCCGTCTGTTGTCATGGTAATGGTAACGTGACATCCTTCCAAGGGAAGGTTTTGTTCCAAAAACAATAATGAGTAACATCCTGCAGCTTCCATTCAAAACCGAAAATGAGTAGGTTGGGCTTCTTTGCTGGAACAGGTGGGAGTGCAGGGTCCTGACAGTCTCTCATTGAGGCATTCCTCGCTGTCACATCCTATTGCCTGCTGTTCAGAACATTTCTTTCTTTTAGTGTATAAAAGTTCCTATTCAGTGTTTTCCTGCTAGAATATTAACTATGTAAAATAAAAACTTTTGTTTTTGGGGCAAAGAACACGAAAGGAATGAGTGTGCCTTCAACAAACTGTCCTGTTTGTTGCAGCGATTACCTGGGAGAGGTCCCCATCTTCAACTAACAGATCGTCTAACTATATTAACTCAAAACAAAGAGACAATTTTAAACTAAAACACATTAACAGAAGCCTTCCCCAAGTGACCCAAACTCCCCAAACTTTTACCCTTCAAATGTTTCTCAATAGTCCATTGACACATAGGGCTCTTTATTATTTGTTCAGTAATGTTGCTTAGAATTTACCAGGCACATTATCGGTCAGAACATAGCATTCTTCTGGGTGGTGGGGATCCAGAGTGAGTAGAATAGGCAGAAGTCCTTAGCAAGGAATAGTAAACCATTACGTGTGTGTGTGTGTGTGTGTGTGTGTGTGTGTATGTGTGTGTGTGTGTGTTGTGCAACGAGGGGTGGGGTTGGCCGTTTGGATTTCTATATTTGAAGGAGGAGAAGCTAAGCATGACATTAGGTGGTGCATATTGGATACGGCACTTGGATGATTCGCTGGCATGAAGAGTTAAGAAGTACTAAGTCGAATGAACCTCACTCTTTACATTCAGGACTAATACGTGGATCTCATGACAAGGGCGTTGCTGAAGGGAGGCCAAGTCAAAGAGGCTCAGCCCAGAGGATGTTTATATCCAGGAAGCAAAAAAGTTTAAACCAGCTTATAACTGAATTAGAGCTGTTAAGTATTGATCACCCTCTCCTGGGTTTTTATTCTCACCATTCCTTTCTACCTGCTTGGTCTTTGCTTCCCTCATTCCTCCAATCTCTCTGTTCCTTTCATCTCTCCACTCTTTCTTGGGCTTTCCCCTTTACTCTTCTCCCAGGCTTGGGGTGATCCTTAGGGGAATTAGTTGATGAGATACAAAGGAGGAAAGAAAATGTCCGGACGTGGACTACATCTTTATACTTTGCCATAAAACTGCCTAAAACCAGTTTCCCACCTGTGATGTTTTACCTATGTAACCTTGCCACCTGCCCCCAAAACAAATTCTCTGACTAGGGTTACAAAAATGTAGAAGTTAAATTTTCTACCACTTAGTCTTTCTGGGGCTCTCGTATCCAATGTTCATTTGGTATCAAGGGGCAGGTGTGTTTGCAGGGGATGGAGAGGCACATGCACAGTCATTCAGGACCGACTATATCTCAGGTTCTGTATTACTCACTCTGCTCCTTACCTCATTCAATCCTAACTTCAACCATCTAACTCAAGTATCACTGTCGCCATTTTAGAACTAAAGACTCAAAACCTGAAGCAATCTGTGGGCATCACATGGTCTGTAAAAGAAGAATTTTTTCTAATGTAAAATTAATCTGAGTCAAAAATCTATAAATTTTTATTACATAATTTGAAAGATTGTGTGTGTGTGTGTGTGCGTGTGAGAGAGAGAGAGAGAGAAAGAGAGGGAGAGAGAAAGAGAGGGAGAGAGAAAGAGAGGGAGAGAGAAAGATTGCTGAAGGAGAATGATTACTGAAATCGTTGAATACAGGAAGCTTAAGTGGAATTTCTAAGTAACAGTTAAATCAAAAATGATTAAGATAAATCCAGCACAACTCCACATATATGGTAAGAAAGTCACATTATTAACACAGCTTTCTTATTTATAGTAAATCTTTATGCCAGAGACTCAGAAACTATTTAGCAAGCTTAACATTTCATCACCAACTTTAAAATATACAGAATGGACTCTTCCATGAGATAAATAATAAAATTATAATTATCCAAGGAGCATATTCATAAAGCAGTTACTTAGTTGCAGTCATTTTATACAATAAAGATAGTCCGTAGACCACATCTATCTACAGCACACATATACCTTGTTGTCCTACACTTGGAGTCATTGCCAACAAAATTAAATCATAAGATTCTACCTAAGGTTAGTCTTATTTGTACTTCAAAATAACCAAATCAACTGACTCTTAATCCGGTTGTTTCAGAAAGGTTATCTCTAGTCTATATAGATTTTCCATATAAACCCTGGCAGACATTTTAGGGAAAGGGAACATGAAAACAAACTCCTCTCTACCTTCAAGTATACTCTCAGTTCATAGCAAAAAACTCTTCCCTTCCCTAAAATTAAAAATAATAATACTACAAACAATAAATGCTGGAGAGGGTGTGGAGAAAAGGGAAACCTCTTGCACTGTTGGTGGGAATGTAAATTGATACAGCCACTATGGAGAACAGCATGGAGGTTCCCTAAAAAACTAAAAATAGAACTACCATACGACCCAGCAATCCCACTACTGGGCATATACCCTGTGAAAACCATAATTCAAAAAGAGTCATGTACCAAAATGTTCATTGAAGCTCTATTTACAATAGCCAGGACATGGAAGCAACCTAAGTGTCCATCAACAGATGAATGGATAAAGAAGATGTGGCACATATATACAATGGAATATTACTCAGCCATAAAAAGGAACGAAACTGAGTTATTTGTAGTGAGGTGGATGGACCTAGAGACTGTCATACAGAGTGAAGTAAGTCAGAAGGAGAAAAACAAATACCGTATGCTAACACATATATATGGAATCTAAAAAACAAAAAAAGAAAAGAAAAAAAATGGTCAGAAGAACCTAGGGGCAAGATGGGAATAAAGATGCAGACCTACTAGAGAATGGACTTGAGGACATGGGGAGGGGGAAGGGTAAGCTGGGACAAAGTGAGAGAGTGGCATGGACATATATACACTACCAAACGTAAAATAGCTAGCTAGTGGGAAGCAGCCGCATAGCACAGGGAGATCAGCTTGGTGCTTTGTGACCACCTAGAGGGTGGGATAGGGAGGGTGGGAGGGAGAGAGATGCAAGAGGTAAGAGATATGGGGCCATATGTATATGTATAACTGATTCACTTTGTTATAAAGAAGAAACTAACACACCACTGTAAAGCAATTATACTCCAATAAAGTTGTTAAAAAAAAAAAACTGGAGTTCAACTTATAGTAAAAATATATAGCTTACATGGAATTATAGACTAGCTAAATTTTGATATAAACTAGTTTGCAATAAAAACCCCTGAACAAAATTTTAAAAAGTGATAATAATAATAATTACAATCATGCAAAAGAGAGAAAGAGGAATCAGTTTTTTTTTCAGAAAATAAATACCAAGAGTTAGACTGCTTTTATTTTCCATAGCAGCCACGGATATTTCAGTATCTTCAAAAAAGTCTGAAGCTTGGACAAACAAGTATATAATTTTTCTTTTGTTGAAATTTTGGATATAAAATAGAATTTCTAATGAATATGAAAGTTTACAAGATCCCTTTGGTGACTATTGTAATTACTTGACAAGAGACACTGAAAACCTATTCTAAATCCATTCTTGTAACTGAAGATTGAAAGAAAAAACCAAACACTGTACGTTTAGGCTTAAAGGCAAAGCAGCGAAAAATAAAGGTAAAAATGATATTCTTACTTTATCAGAAACCAATAAAAATGCCCAGGTTTTTATACCGAAGAGTAGAAACCTTAATGGGAAACACCTTTCAGTGAGTGCTGGTCCACAGTATTTGGTTTCAACTACTACCAATTAAGAGATAGCTCCCTAATCAATATCTATTTACCTGACATTTCACTTGGGCTACATTTCAATTGAGAGTGCCTTTAGGATAATTTAAGTTTTCTAACCTAAAAAATAAAAATTTAGTTGAAAACTAAATTCTTCACCTTCTCAGAGACTTTACATTCCCAATCTGCTGTGACAACATCATTAGTTCAAACTCCTTGGCTAGAAATATAGGTGATATTTTTTGGATATTGGGAGGAGTCAAAGTATGTTCAAATACTGTCAGTAACTCACTTGCCATTTTTCTCAGGTATACTCATTCCTTTCCATTCCTCTTGTCACCACTGTGATATAGGTTCTTGTCACTTCCTATTTAGATTATTACAACCACTTCCCATTGATGTGCTATCAATTTTCGTCTCCCAAATTTAGACTGCATACAATTTACTGCCAGAATAAAGAACCCCAAACTTCAATGTAATCATTATACCACCCTGTCAGAACCATCCAATGAGTGGTCCTGCCTCCTGCAAACTATTTAACATAGCTTGGTCTTTAGAAGCCTCTTTAGTCTAAATGTATCTCCCCCTATTTCTCAGTGAGAACACCTTCATTCATTTCAACCACTCTCCTCTCATCCTCAAGAAGTGCTGTAAAACATTTTAATGCAGAACTTCCTTCTTTTAGGCTTAGACTGCCTTCTTTCCTCTGCTCTAACAATTTACATCCTTTTCCATTTAACCTTGTCTCTGACATGAAGCCTCTCCTTACCAGCTTAGTGCCTGGTGAGCCAATGGATAGATGAACCCAGCAAGCTAAGGATAGCTAAAAAGGGTATCGAGCAGGATCACATCATCAAGTAAATTTGTTATCCAAAGTTTAAATGCTTCAAAGACATGCTTTTTCAACATTTAGTCACAGAAAAAGAAATCATGTGTGTGTGTGTGTGTGTGTGTGTGTGTGTGTGTGTGTGTGTATTTCAGGCCAATGATAGAATCATAGAATGTTAGGAAACTGAGACCCAGATAGGGGAAGTGACTTGCCCAAGCCTGCATTTGTGGCAGTTGAGACTTAACCCAGCTCCTCTGTTGACAGTGATTGAGATAAGAAGCTGCATCGGACTAAGAAATCTACTTTTACCAGACAAAAATGTCAATATCTTTCTTTCCTGAATCTAGATGCATCCAGGTCTAGTTTTACTTTTCTTTTGCTTCATTAATTATCCATTATTATTATGTGAAATGCAATTAACATGAAAATAACTTAGATGTGCTTAGTTTGAAAAAGGTGTATTTTCATTGTTGATACTAAGACTGTCTTATTTCCAGATCGATTTGTGATTTATAGTTCATATAAAGTCAATAATTAATCTTTTAGCAATAACAGAGCTTTGTTGATAAACAGGAAAGATAAGAGCAGAGACTGTCATCTTCCTCAAGTGCTAAAGTTCCAACCATGCAGAAAAATACAGCATCTTTCTTCCCCCTTGGGGTAGATACATATAGGACAATACGAACAGAGGTAGATGGTGATATTTAAAATAAAGATGTATGCATATATTACATTATAAATTTTATTATACGAATTATAAATTTTATAAATTTAAAATTTTTAAATTTAAAATCCAGATCTATCTATCTATAACTGTCTATCTATCTACCTATCTATCTAAATAAATACAAATCATTTATGTGGAAAAGTAGCTTAATAAATCGGGCTGTGCCCTCTCCTAGAAGCAAACATCCAGAGTGCAAAATAAATAAAATAAGGCAAATACAAATACACTTTGAAACTGGAACAACCTAAATAAGCCCCCAAATATCTTGAAATATGTTGTGTAACAACATTGATTAGTACTCAGAATCTTCAAACACTCTATTTCAATCTTCATCTGCATCTTGGAGTTCATTCCAAGTCAGGCTCTGTACTGAGCAAAGAGAGTTACACCAGCCAATCATGGTAAAATACTCTATGCCATCCACTCTGTTAGCTAGGTCAGATTCTGACTGAAAGATGGCTCTTATTAAAAATAAATGCTGTTATTTTTACTGTGGACACAATACTGAAACCTTTCCTCCATAAGACAGAAGAAACCAAAGTGAAAATATGAGTTTTAAGGATGTTGATACTGGAAAAACAAAGAATCTGGGGACAGACCTGTGGTACTCAAGAGACTGGATCTCACTGTGAATGACTGAACTGAACGAACTAATGAAAAAAAGCAGTCGAAATAGATATTTAGAGATGCACTGTATCAGAAAAACTATTACATTCTTCAGATTTGAATAGTTTTAGTTGTAGGTGGAAAGAACATTAACTGAATACAGGTAGATCACGATGAAAAATAGAAAAATAGTTTTAAATTAAGGGGAATTTATTGAGAAGAATTTCCTAAGAAAATTACAGTATCCAGGAAAGAAGAATATTGTCCCCCAGGCAATCAAAAGATTATTTAGAGCAAAATTCAACCAAAATAGACAATGAAGTATTTGGTTTCTTGAGTGACCAGAAAAGAGAGAAGCGTGCTTTTGAAATCTTTATATGAGACAGGAGAAATACAAAAGGAAGAAGGAAGAAAAGAAAGAAGGGATAGAAGGAAGAAGAAAGTCACACAAAGCCATGAGATGATACAAGGACCTTTTTTTTGTTTTTTAATACATTCTCTCCATAAATCACCTAATAAGCTATGACCCTCAGAACTTTTTATACAGTACTTCTAGGCTTCTAGAGTTGTCTATGGGCACCTTGGGCGTTAACTGAAAGGAATTGAGGCCTTTTTTTTAAACCTAGGCAGTGATTGATTGCCCCCCACAGAGTCTGTAAACTTCCCTTCAGAGATGCCAGATCATGGACCATTCCCATGGGATGCTCAAGGTGTGCTCTCAGCATACACCCCTCAGTCGAGATACTTTCCTTTCTACCTTCCATTCAATCCGCCTTCCATTCACTTTTCCTAGAATAGGATCCAGGTTTAGGGAGCTTTCCCCTCCATAAACTATAATAGTGCCTTGTACCATTCGCTTGGAACGAATCCCATATTTACGTCTAAGCAGAAATCTAAAGGATAGGATAGGACATGGGTGAGAATACTGTAGGCAAATAATATGTCTTATATCACAATAGAGCATTTCATTTTGAGAAACGGATAGAAGGTCAATTCAACTGCAGAATAGCATGAGGGCAAGGAGCAGTATTAGGCTGGAGGTGAAGGACACATGCTAAGAGGGGCCCTCAACACATGGTCCCTCTCAAGGAGTCAATGACATTTTCCCTTAGGGATTTGAGTAATATGATTTGATATTCATTTTACAACTTTGAACGTGCATATGGAGAACTGTTTGCAGGGGCACAGTAAAGTGTTGCTTGAGCCCAAGCTTTTCTTTATGTTCATGACCACTACGGGAGATGGCCTGTGTTTAGAGTGACCAGGATAATGCTCAAATTTTCTTCAAATCTCAAATGTTGAAAATTCATGCAAATATATATCCATTTCTCTCAATATGAATAAAATGATTTCCTATCCTTTCTAAACACAGACTTAACAATTGTGCAAATAACCTTGGGTAGATGGTTTATGTTTATCATTTGGCTCCACCGATTTATTGCCCCAATGCCTATGCCGTTAGGGTCTAATCTTCCTTGTTTAAAACAAAAGGGTGTCAATGATAGTATATAAAAATGATAATATTACAAGGGTCTCTATGGCACTAAAAAAGACATACAGACCAATGGAACAGGATAGAAAGCCCAGAAATAAACCCACCCATCTATGGTCAATTAATCTATGACAAAGGAGGCAAGATCTTTTTGGATCCATCTCCTATAGTAATGGAAGTAAAAACAAAAATAAACAAATGAGACCTAATTAAACTTAAAAACTTTTGCACAGAAAAGTAAACCATAAACAAAACGAAAAGACAACATACAGAATGGGAGAAAATATTTGCAATCGATGCAACCAACAAGGGATTCATTTCCAAAATATACAAACAGCTCATGCAGGTCAATATAAAAAAAAAAAAGAGCCCCAAACAACCCAATCAAGAAATGGGCAGAAGATCTAAATAGACATTTATCCAAAGAAGCCATACAGATGGCCAACAGGATCATGAAAAGATGCTTGACATCGCTAATTATTAGAGAAATGCAAATCAAAACTACAATGAGACATCACTTCAGTGAGAACAGCCATCATCAAAGAGTCCACAGATAATAAATGCTGGAGAGGGTGTGAAGAAAAAGGAACCCTCTTACACTGTCGATAGGAATGTAAATTGGTACAGCCACTATGGAGAACAGTATGGAGGTTTCTTAAGAAACTGAAAATAGAGTTACCATATGGTCCTGCAATCCCACTCCCGGGCATATATCCAGAGAAAACTATAATTAGAAAAGATACATGCACCCCAATGTTCATTACAGCACTATTCACAATAGCCAAGACATGGAAGCAACCTAAATGCCCACTGAGGGAGGAATGGATAAAGAAGATGTGGTACATATATACAATGAAACATTACCCAGTCATAAGAAAGAATGAAATAATGCCATTTGCAGCAATATGGATGGACCTAGAGATTATCATATTAAGTGAAGTAAGCCAGAGAAAGACAAATATCATATGATATTGCTTACATGTGGAATCTAAAAAAGGGATACAAATAAATTTATTTACAAAGCACAAAGAGACTCGCAGACATAATAAATAAACTTATGGTTACCAAAGGGGAAGGAGTGAGGGGGGATAAATTATGAGGCTGGGATGAACAGATACACACTACTGTATATAAAATAGATAATCAACAAGGACCTACTATATAGCACAGGGAACTCGACTCAATATTTTGTAATAACCTATAAGGGAAAAGAATCTGAAAAAGGATATATATATACATACATATGTATATATATATATATATATGTATAACTGAATCACTGTACTGTACACCTGAAACTAACATAATATTGTAAATCAACTATACTTCAATAACTAAATAAATAAATGTTCTCTAAGCTAACAAAGTAGAATTACAACTAGGATTATATTCAAGGAGTCAATGGTATTTGGTTGCCAAAGTACGATCTACTCAAACTAACCCAGACTCTCAGCTAGGCTAACTGACTTTTTAAAATATCAGCTATGTCACCAAGAAGGGAGAATATCTTCATCTCTTTTAGAAAAAATATTTTTTAATCCAATAAAGAGGCAAGAGAAAATATTTTAATTTGCTTGTAAAGAATCTACAATTTTAAAGTTTGAACACACATTATATATTTTCCCCATCCTTATCTAAGTATTATACTTTCTAATATTTATACTAATTTATTTATGGTATATACGAGTGTTGAGTCATAATAAATTTTTAGATTAATGGTGAACAAATAGTCTGAAAGAAAATTGATTTGAATGACTATGTTCTTGAGGTCCTAGTAATTATCCAAGTTCAAGGTAAGTGTTGTTTTAACTTTGAGGCTGCAGATTATGTTTGGTTCAGAAATCAGTTATCTACTTAGAAAGCAATTTTCTCCAGCAGAAAAGATGTTATTTTTCTTTAAAACATGGAACATAATAGGTGTAATTATTTGGATGCAGGATATACAAAACTTCACTGTAAATGGTACATAAATGTGGCCTCATTTTGTATTGATTTATGAGCCATATACAGCCCAGCCCTCCATGTCCCCTGCATCAGTTATAAATATATTGAGGTAGAACTGAAAATTCATATCCACCCACTGTGAAATAGAATTACCTGAAACAGTACAGAATAGTAGCCTATGTAATGGTACATTTACACAATGAAGATAATGTAGGGATGTTAAACTGACCTACATAAAATGTTTATAATATTTCTCCAAACCAGAACACCCATCAGAGCTTTTATTATCACAACTTTGGGGTCGTTTTCATCCAAACTAGCAAGTCCATTTTCTATTCTGAAATCTGGGCAACTGACAGAATCTTCTGGAATTTTATTTATTCAACTACCCAAGTTGGTAGTGGAGGTCCCCATTGCCCACAATAAATGACTCAGGGACCTTAATTTCTGAACTTTAATTTTGCTATCCACAGAACCCCTGTAATTCTCAATTATAGGTGATCACCAACACTCATAGGAATGAAAAGTCAATTCTCTGGATAATTAGAAATGTGCCTAAGCTATCTGAAGAGCTCCTGTAAAAATAATTTTATGTGAAATATGTTTGCTTTAAATGACAAATCCAAACACACAATTTATCTTGTAGAGGTGTCATTTGAATGTTCACTGATTATGGAACTTGGAAACACAAATTGAGAGGCTACTATGTGCAGGGCTTTATGCTAGAGCAGGCCCATGAGGAAATGGAACCAAAAGGGGTGCTATCCATGCATCACAGCCAGTGTCGTGGAACTCATTACCTTTTTGCCATTGGAAAAAAAATTCAGGTTTGATTAAACTCAGACGCTATTTCTTCATTTTCGCTTCACAGCTGGGATACTTCATCATTCAGAAGCAGAGAAGCAACAATGTTCTAAGACCTACAGAAACACAGTGCATACAGGCAGATAAAGAGAACCTGATCTCAGATGAGAAACCACAACTTGTCTGAACTCTGATTCAAGGGAGTGACCTCCACGGCCGGAGACTGGGGAGCACGCAGAGAGGGATCAACAGACAACACAGAGCAAAAAGCACACCCGGATTATGGTTTCACTAAATCCTCTAGTAAATAGGGATTAAAATATTCATCAGATCCACTCTGTACTGTATTTGCAGTTTGTTTTCACTAGAACTAAGATTTATCTAACTCTTCAGGAAATTACATGCAATTCTCATTCCAGTCCCAATCATTTTGTGGACTTCATAATTTGTTCATTAACCCAGGTCAGTAGAGTTGCAAACAAAAATGGTAATCGGGTCCAAGAGTCTGAAAGCCAGGGTGGGACCTTTTACAGAATTCTGTCTCAGCAAGGCTTATTTCTATCTATCTGTGCTATTTAGTAAAATAGATACTTGGGATTCAGGTAATAAAATAAAATATGGCTATCAGAGAGAGAGCAAGAAACTCAATCAAGGAGAATGAGAAAAATCATTCAGGGAATGATATTTGGCCAAGGTCTCTACCAGGTAGAGAAAGGAAAGAGGAACAACTCACATAGTGGGGACAGTATGTGCTAAGCCTTTATCAAGTATAAGTTGTTTCTTTCTCTGCCCTTCATTAATAACGCGTAACTTTTCATTTGTCTCACTGTTTTTTCTTGTGAGCTCATTTTTTATTTCCTTGAACCTTCAGATGCCTCAGTAACAAAAACAAAATGAAGAATAACATCAATAGGCTAATTCCATGCATTATAAATTTCAAAAATATGCAAAAGAAAACATGACGTAGGATTAAAAATATAGGATTCAGTTCATAAAGGAAAACAAGAGAATGGTAAATTTAAAAAAACAATTAAGAGAGTGGTGACCTCTGCGGTAAGTGGGAATCATTCAGCATGAGAAAGAGTTATGCACATGGCTTCAAGGGAAATGGTTATATTCTAATTCTTAAGTGGGTGAGTGGCATCACTTTTTATTCTTTAAACATTGTCTTAGGGTGGGTTCTTTGGGAAGCAGAGTCTGAGATGGAGTGAGCATGTAGGGCATCTAGTACAGTTTCCCTTTGGGATCAATACTGTGAAAGGGAGGGGAAGGAAGCAGGATTGGGCAGAGGGAGAAGGCCAGCTGCGATGCAGGCCTGCCACCCTCAGCTGAACTCAAGGGAGGTCCAAAGCTGAATTGTCAGTCACCCCAGGTAGCCTTTATAACCTGCCTCATCAGTCATCAGAAGTGAGCCATCCCCAGAAAGACATGATCCCCAGCAGCTGAAGTTACCCCTGAAGGGGCTGACAGCTAAAGGCTGTCTACCTACAGCATTTCCAACAGCTGGGACGGCAGAGCCTTCCTTGAAGGGTGATCTGAATGGGGCATATGACCTTGTAAAATACAGTATTTTAGAAAATATATTTAAAAATAATTGGGAGATTGGGACTCACATATATACGCTACCATGTGTAAAACAGATAGCTAGTGGGGAACCTGTGGTATAGCACAGGGAGCTCAGCTTGGTGCTCTGTGGTGACCTAGATGGATGGGATGCAGGGTGGGTGGAAGGGAGTCCAAGAGGGAGGGAATATATGTATACATATAGCTGATTCACTTCGTTGTACAGCAGAAACTAACACAACATTGTAAAGCAACTATACCCCCCCCCAAAAAAATAACCTCAACTTATCAAGGTTTTGATTTTAGAATCAGACCGTTTCTTTTCCTTGAAATTAAAGAAAACATACATTCTACACAGTATACAGGTGCCTCTTTCTCTTCCACAGTTTTTTGATGGAAACACCTTTTCAAATTCTTTCATTACCCTGGGACATATGGTCAGGTTCTAGAGACTAATCTCATTTAGTTTGGCTGCTCAGTCCCTTACATTTTGCTTCACCTTTCTCAGTCTATAATTTCCATCTTAACAGTATTGTTTGAACTCTTTCAGTTTCCCAACCATTTCTTCTGGCTGAAGAAGTTTGAAGCAAAAGATGAATCACCTTTTTGCCTTGCTTTTACAGCTGTAATTTAGCATCTCACAAACCTTCCCAAGCAGAAGCTGTATTTTTACCTTGGTATTCTGTTTTAAAAAACTAAGTATGTATTTAGCAGTTTTTCATGAACCTCAGCACAACGGTTTGACTAATTCCTGCTGATATTTATCAGATTCAGCTTTAATTTTATAGTCTCTTGCCACTTTGTACATACTCATTAGACTAGGTTATACACCCTTCCCAAGACCTTCAACACTTCCTGTGGAGTACCTATTGTGATCTTTATCACACTGTGCATTTGTCACCAGCTTTATTCTTTGTCTATATGCTAGACTGAGATAATTTTGATGTGCTTCTATTTTATCCTAAATATCTAGACCTACTCTTCCCCTTGCCCCCAAAGTCTCTTTCTATACCTTCAATTAAAATTTATTTTCTTCTTGAGTTACTTTTTTTCTTTTAAAAGAATCATATTAACGATTCAATTAGAGAATACAAATACCCATTCTTCATGAAAGTGTTGTTTTTCCTCTTGAATATTTTTTCTCCCAAAATAAAAATGTTTGTGAAGTCTATAAAGTATACATGTTTTTAATCAACTGTTATTACATTGAACAGTGTTTCCTCCACACTGCACCAAAGTATTAGTTAATACTTCAATAATATGACAATTTTTATAAATTTGTGTTTAATAATTAGTAATTTGATCTAGCAGGTGGAAATG
The DNA here is from genome assembly GCF_028021215.1 of Eschrichtius robustus. Classification (NCBI taxonomy): domain Eukaryota; kingdom Metazoa; phylum Chordata; class Mammalia; order Artiodactyla; family Eschrichtiidae; genus Eschrichtius; species Eschrichtius robustus. Next base: position 121,076,860 of record NC_090831.1, on the reverse strand, counting down.
TAGAGTTATGTGAACAACAGATTCCCATGGATCAAAGTTATTCTACTTAATTGTGTCTCACTTGAGATTCAAGGAACTTGTATAACGTTTATTTGGGATTTACTTAAATACTTATTTCTCAAGGAAACTCAATAATTATGACACAGAAAATTAACACTCTTTGAAATACATTCTTATCCATCTTGGCAGGAAAAAGAAACACTCCAAAGCCATTTAATCTAAAGATGGCACTTTCTTTAAAATTGCCCAAATTATTTCCTGTAGATCTTATTGAACAGGCTGTTCCAAGAGATGGATGGACAGTCGAGAAAGAATGCAGAATGATCAACTGAAATGACAACGACATTTAACTTTATCAGAAATGACCTGAAAACCCATATACCACAGTCATCTTTTGCATCAGCCTGTGTGATAGTGCTTTTAATGAAAGAGACAAGCATAACTTAACTAATTACTTATAGACACTAAAATCAGTCATGTCAATGACTCCATCACACACATTCCCTTGGTTTTTCCAACAGTTTTTCTTAAAGACGAACTAATTATCAGAAAATTCTATAGATTAAAAAAAAGCAGACCAAATGGTGATATTTTTAAGTATGCTTAAGATTTATCTAAATTAATGCAATAATTTTCAAATATGATGGAGTTTGTAAATTCTTTAGGATAATTAGAATATTTTAAGAATAGTTCATGTGGGGGCTTCCCTGGTGGCGCAGTGGTTGAGAATCTGCCTGGCAACGCAGGGGATACAGGTTCGAGCCCTGGTCTGGGAAGATCCCACATGCCGCGGAGCAACTGGGCCCGTGAGCCACAACTACTGAGCCTGTGTGTCTGGAGCCTGTGCTCCGCAACAAGAGAGGCCGCGACAGTGAGAGGCCCACGCACCGCGATGAAGAGTGGCTCCCGCTCGCCACAACTAGAGAAAGCCCTCGCACAGAAACAAAGACCCAACACAGCCAAAAATTTAATAAATAAATAAATAAATTAAAAAAAAAAGAATAGTTCATGTATTTTACTTGTTAGCACTGAATTATTAAATATCCATCATTCCCCCAATGACAGATTACAGAGGAAAAAATGTAGAAGTAAAGAAATCTGAATGTACGGAAAAGACATTTCTAAATAGTTCTATGTAAGTCATATTAATGTTCATAAATATCAACATAATCGTCAAAACCATAGCTGTCTTCAAAGATATAATAGTGTTCTAAGTACAACACAACATAAAGTAGAGATGCTTTAGATCTGACCTTCCAGTTTTAGTATTCACTAGTTGCCTGTCAATAATTTAGCAATTGATCTGATCCAAAGGTCAAGCCTAATCAGACTTTTCAGTGGCTAAAATAACCAAACTAGGATTAGTGACTTAAGACATATGTTATGCTTGAAATTATTACCCTTTTATTAGGCTTAAAATTACTGATTACTTCAAAATCAGCATTTCCTCGTGGCATCCAGAATGAACATTGGTAAGGGGATGAAGATGAAGGGATCCTGACCAAGGGTGAGAAGAGAGATGAAATTTACTTATTTGTCTGCAATAAGTATCCTTTCCATTAGTTCATATGAGGTAAAAGTTATCAGAGGTGACCAGTGTTGAAAGCAACTGGCTGTTAATAAGTATTTGTTCAGCATTGGTGTAGCCCAGGTTCAGGCCTGCAGTACTGAAGCCTGAATAAACAAGACGACACATCAAGAAACAGAGCCAGGATCCCTGAGTGTGGTACATCAGGGACTCCTTTGAAGGTTGATGTGATCTTGCTCCCAGACGCTAGCACGAAAGTCTGCAAATCCACGCTTCTCAGCTCCTCTGACTTGCTGCCTTCTTCACTTTGTGTGCGTTGCTGAGATGGCCAAATATCAGCCTGTGGAACGGCTTCCATCAGGAAGGAACGGAGGTTTAGGGATCCTAATCTACTCCCTTGGTATGTTGCTTCTTTGCTGGATCCACAGAACTAAAAGCAACCTTAGGCTGGCTTGAATCATCATTCCATCCAGTTTTTATAACAAAACCAGCTTTCATGGTCTAGCTTGGCGTAAATATCCAAAACCAGACTGCATGTCCAGCAGAGGCCTCTGCCTCAAAAGCCTACTACTCAGGTAAGTAGCAAACATTGTCACTTCAAACAATATGTGACCCAGTAAAAAAGCAAACAAAACCGTTTCTGACTCCCAATTAACAAAGATTTGCATAGTCTTATACTTAATAACTCCAAATTAAATTTATTTTAATTACTGGGTTTGTGTCTTAAGTTCTTAGCCAGAGAATCATACAAACACTACACCAAAATAAACCACATCAATTCCCATTTCCTGAACTATGAAAATATTTTCATATATTAACCTGTCCTAGAGTACCAGTCTCTAGTCCTCTGATATAAACGACGTGTGAAGATGGCACACAAAGTCTCAGAACATCCAATTTTAAATGACTCTCCAGGAGCTACTGGAATATTTAAGCACCCTGTTTAAAGGGAACTGATTCCACCACATTTACATGGAATGGACAGGATAAGCTCTACGATTTGATGATTTGGAGAGACCAGAGCACAACCCATTTAATACTTCTCTAGAAACTAGTCCTAGGACTTCAGTTTACCTTAGACACATTAGTAAAACTCACATTGAGTAATTGGGACTAGAAATGCTAACGGCTCTGGGACTTGGATGGAGGGAAAAAATGACCTGTATCCAGGTACGTTTCCAACTGCTCTATGCTGGAGACTTGCTTCCTAATGCTTTGCTCAGGCCCACTCCACAATATGAGCCCTTTTTGCTGTTCTCCCCTATCCTAATACCTTTAAAGAAAAGGGAGAAAAAAAAAAACCCCAAAAAACTCAGCAATCTATGCATCGTAGTAGAAAGGAAAATGCAGCTAGCTACCATCGTCCTTTCCAGTCTCTGAACATTTGGGCTCAAGACTGCAACATCTTGCACCAGAAAACCCAAATTTGAACGAAGGGCTGTGGTTTCATTTAGACAAGTGAGAGATGCTTTAACAGATGCTTTAACGAGAGATACTGTGATGGAAAAGGCTTTTGATGGTCTTTCTAAACAGTTCAGAGATGATTGGGGCCACTAAAGGGGGCCTATTAAAGCAGAAGCCAGCCTAGGTTCAGAAACTGAGTGATCATAGACTGAAAAAAACGCCGCCTCCAAACTGAAGTAAGGTTGATGAGATCTAAGCACTGAGACAGACTAAGAAACCATTAAAATTCAGGAAAGCACCTGGGACCAGAACGACACAGTGACACAACTCTCAAACTCATTCCCACTTACCCAATCAATTTGAAACCAACAGATCTTGAACAGTCTGTGACCAGAGTTGTCTGTAACGTTTATTCAACATACTGCACTAAGTATGGTGCCAGGCTTCCCATTTTTCTGTTAGACACATAAAAACAGTCTAGAAGGATGAGACATTCAATATTAGAATGCATGACGGGTCACTTCAGAATCACATTTTTAGTATTAAAAAGGATGATAAGTTAGCAAATACAGGAGATAATTCATGGCAGAATTGGAGGAGGAGAAGGGAGAGGAGGAGGAGAAAAGAGGGAGGAGATGCAGGTATGTGTTTACACACTTGTTTTTTTTCAAAAAGGATCTCTCCCATCTACCTAATGGGTTTTATGGATTATTCTTAATTAGCTAAAGTTTCTAATTTCCACAAGGGAGATTAGTTAACAAATAAGAGCTCCTCTTTGGTTCTCCAGTATCATTCATTTTAGGAAAATATATTCAATATGCTTTATTATGCAGATTTCATCTACCATCACTGTAATTATTTCCTTCCATAACTAACTCCCTTTTTCAATATTCCCATAGCGTGGGAAAAAGGCTATAAATCTGCCTTAAGAATTTTACCTGGAATGATGGGTTTTTTGTGGTTATTTGTTTGCTTCTTTGTTTTGGGAGGAAGAAAGGCAAGAAGGGCAAAACAAGCTTCAGAAACAGAAGGCGTTGAGTAAAAAAAATGTATTCTGTGAAAGGTGGCTTACTAATGAACTATTTTTAAAGATCAAACATAAATACTTTAGTTTGAAAATGCGCTGTGACCAAGTTGAGTATAAGAAAATGAGTGGGACGCTATATAAAATAATGGCAGGATTATAGCCAGGATTCTTGATCTGCTCTCAAATTCAGATGTTCTAAAGCACTGCTTCCCAGACAACCTCCCCTTCTGAAGCCACCTAAAACCATGTTCCACTCCAAACAGATGATGTCAACTTTTTTTTTTTCTATTTTGGTTCGAAAAAAATAAGTGAGTGGATGATATTTTATTCATTTTTACATTTCTCCCATTTTTTCCTCACATTTTAGCACTTGTTAATACCTACGTATATTAGAATTTAGTATTGAGGGCCAACTAATTTCCTCAAAGTAATATTTTAAGTTACTTTATGATGTCAGATTTTGTATACCACATAAATACTGTGACATTTAGTTACCTCATCACAGTCACATTTCAGAACAATGTTCTGGACATGTAGTTAGTCAACGTGGAAAAATAATTGAGCACTTTGATTCCATGGTGTTTTTTAGCGAAATAATAATTTCTCTATATTGATGGGGAGATGATCTTTTCCTTGAATTTGGAACTGATGGGGGCATGAAGGGAGAAAAAAGAGATAAGGAGGAAGGACAAAAGAATAAAAGAATGAAGGTAAACACATGGAGACCAGGGCAAAATCATAATACCGGCAAAACTCATTTAACATAACAAGCCTTGAGAAAGCTTGGAATAGACCCATCAGAGATGAAAAGAACCCAGCAAGATGATTCTTCTCCTTCATTCTTCTCTCTCCCTTTCTTTTTCAATTTTTATTTCCCCTCTTAAATTTCCTGTCTATTTCTTCCCATTTATCCTCTAAGATTTTCTACTCTCTCCAGGGTTCTTTCCTTTTACACCTTCCATCACTCCCTCTCCCCATCCGTGGAGATCTGGAGGGTCATCTCACCTGGAAAGGAGGAAGGGTGATGTCTGATGGTCAGCACTCTTTGCTCTCCTACCTATTTGTAATTTCCCTCTAAAGAAGACTCCGGGAAATGGCTGGCCTGACACTGAGTAATTTAAAGGACTTCTAGAAATAGTACTTGTTTCTAAACTATTTGGAAAGAGATGACATGAGAGATACCCAAACTGGGGATGAATGATGCAATCCAAAATGCTATTAAGTCAACAAATCGTTCCCCACACAGTGAGCAAAGTAAGTTTTTCTCGACGTCGACAGCCTTGTGTGGGCCTCATATATATTTTATCCTGTATTAATCACAGATTTTGACTACAAAATCCTTTTTTCTGATACTCTGGAACAGATCCTATTTTGCACACTATATCTGGCTCTGATAAGAAATATTCTGAAAACAAAGTGTATTAACAGAGCACATCTGAACATCGGGAGACGTATCGCTTTAACAAGAAGACAAACTAGTGATGAGCATCCTGAGATGCTCTGAAAGGAGAACTCCAAGGGGAGAAGTGAAGAAACATGTCTGGGTTATAAGAGGCTCCCCCTTATCCCCAACATTTGAAGGGGGAAAGCGTCTGTGTTGGAAAAGGAAGGGTCATCTGTTTTCTTTATCGGGAGGCTGCATATGAGCAACTCTGGTATTCTTATTCTCATTCAGATCTCTTCTTGAAGAAAGGGAAGACAAATTGCAAAGGAGCAACAAAGAAGAAAAGAGAACTGATAAATTATACAGCAAAGCAAGTCTATGCTTTGTAGTTTAAGTAGAAATGAAATGGTTTGTTACGTGCCGAAAGCAATTAATGAACCCAGGTAGGCGTATCTGCTGTTACTCTTTTCGAACCTAAACTAGTCTTTGGATTACATCAGGTCCTTTGGAAGCTCTTCTAACTCATTCAGGTCTCAGAATAAGCCCTTCAATGTGCTCAGTTAGAAATATCTTAATTGAAAAACTATAAGAAAAAAATGGATTATTTTAATGGACATTTGCACTGTGTTTCAGAAATAAAAATTATGTGTGGAGGAGTGAAGAGACTCCTTAGGGAACAAGAGAAGAATCTGATCTTTTCCATTTCTGGTCATTTTTAATAAAGACAGATCACACTGGCATAAAAAGAGTCCAGCCCACATTGACTTCTTCTTTTTTCCAGAAAATTGACCTACAAATGGTTAAATATGAGGATTATGTGTATTTTGAATGCTCTCTAGCTATGTGGGTTTAAATTATCTATCCCCAATTCACCTACACTTTGACAGCACTGAATTCTTTTTTTCATGTATTTCTCACCGCATTCAGCATGTAGAGTCAAAAGACAAGGAACTGAATTCTGACTCTACCACTTACTAGATTTGAATTTAGATAATTTACCTATGTTTATCTAAACACGCTTTGCCACAGCTTTCTAACTCCCTTATGATATTTTTATGAGAATTACATTTAAAAATTTTTAAGGTTTTTGCAAAGAAATAAAGATGCTAAAAATTATTATTGTATCTTCTTACTCATTTCTTGTTGAAAGAAATAATTTGCTGAATGCCTCTCACTGAGGAGGTGGATTTAATTCTCTTCACAATTTCAGAATATTGTATATAAACAATCACAGGTCCTGTCAACAACCTCTTGAGATTTGGCCAGTTTCGTAACCTGATCTTGTTCCAATATTTCTAGATTTCATGCTTAGTCTCCACTGTGATGTTAAACTTTCTCTTCACTCCATCTTTTACAAGCATCTCATGGCCTCTATTTTAAAACTTCCTCCTGGTCCTTTGTACCTTCTTGCCTTTCCTCATCTCATAATAACCAGACACTCAAAAGTTTATACAGATGTCATTTTCAAGAAATATTTTACTTTCTGACCCTCTAACACTTCATTGGCTTAAGGAAAGTTACAAGAAGAGGCTAGTTCCTTTGAGGCAGGGGAAGGCATCGAGAGAGTGACCTGAGCTAGGTGCAGTGTATGCTCTGGTGTTGATTTTATAATCGGGTCCAGTCCTGAGTCCTGGCTACATCACTATCAGAATCTGAACTAGCAGAGGCGGTGAGGTGGTAGAGTCTTCTGGGCCAGTATCCTACAGTAAGTGCTAAAAGCATGTGAAAGTTCATGTTCACAATTGCACATACACCTGTATTAATCATTCATATGTTTTCTCTTTCTTGGCGAAAAGTGAAAGAAGTCAGCACCCACGGGGAAAAATTCAATCCTGATACGTATTCTGAGAAAATCAATTTCACTCGTAATGCAGAGGCCAAGTACAGATGACAAATTAAGCAGGCTTGATTTCTCTACTATATTTTAGAAATTTAAAGGGGGGAGTTCAGTAAGTTATAACATTTGAATGAAATTTAATCTTGTTGCTCTTTGATAGTTAATTAGCATTGGGTGCTGAGAAAGTTTTTGAGATCTGAGGCTGTATTTATAACACCAAGGAAAAACATAATTTATGTGAGTATTGAATCAGTCGAGGCTCTTTAGAGAAACAAAACCAATAGGATGTGTATGTATATAGAAAGAGATTTATCCTAAGGAATTGGCTCATGTGATCATGGAGGTCTAGCAAGTCTTCCAGCGTGAGCTGGCAGGCTGGAAACGAAAGGAAGTCAATCGTGCAGTTCTGGTCCAAAAGATGGCAGGCTGGAGACCCACGATATTCCATTTCTAGCCCAAAGACCGTCTGCTACAGAACCAGGAAGAGCCGATGTTGCCGATGAGCCTAAAGGCAATCTGCTGGAGAATTCTCTCTTGCTAGGCGGAGGCTGTTTTTCTTGTTCTATTCAAGTCTTCATCTGATTGGATGAGACATACCCACATTATGGAGGGCAATCTGTTTCACTCAGAATCCACCAATTTAAATATTAATCTCATCCAAAAGCATCCAGAATAATGTTTGACCAAATATTTGAGCACCCCATGTCCTGGCCAAGTTGACACATAATTAACCATCATAGGTACTTTATATAAATATGTATTATTTATATGAACACCTGTTAGTTATCTAAATAAAATATATATTATTCATACAAGTTATTATATTAAATATAATAACTGAATATTCCATAAAACCTGAGATACTAAGATACCATCTAACATTGTCATATGCACTGCATACCAAAATTCCAGAAAAAAGTACATGTGACGGTGACTGGAACTTTGCTTCTGTTAACGTACATTCCTGGGTGGATTTTTTTATAGATGGGATTTTTTTAAGTGGACTTCAGATAAAACATGACATTCACTTCATCACTGAATGGTGATCACATTTTAAATTAGCGTTTCTTAAAAATAATTTTTCACATATTAAAAATGAAAACACATTATACTGATTCATTTATACCTTCAGAAATGTAAGTATTAGCATAAATCTTTAGAACAGCCTTTCTGATTAATTGTTTAGTCATTAGTTTTATTCATCATGTGAAGTCTCTCGATGATACTGCACTTTGCTTCAGCTTCTGAAACAATCATGATTCCACACTTTATCTACCTCACATGTTCATTACTTGCTGTAAAGATCACAGAAGTATTGAGAATATGAAATCTAATTCAACACTTCTAAAAAATACATCTGTGATTGCAGAGTTGCCTTTAAGGCATTTATCTTAAATTACTGCTTGACATCGCAGTTAGCAAATGACAAGCAATGATTCTAATCCACTTGGGCCAGATTCCACAGTGCTTTCCACACCAAAATGGTAGAAGTTTAACCTGAATGAGGTCATCAAAATAAAGACCAAAGTGTCATGCAATACAGTTTGAAAGAACACATTTAAATAATAGTTAAATTATGGAAAATGTTTTGTACAAAGCACAGAAGGTTGTCTTTGATACCTTGTGGATTAGATCATTTCTAAGACTGTCTTTCCTGACAATTTCTTTATACTAGTTACTACCTGTTCTCTGTCCAATTACAGCAAGACTGTAAGTGGGCTATTGCATATACAGAAAGTATGCCATCTATACTAGGATGAATGCTTATGGAGATTTTCTATTTTCAGTAAAACCCTAAGATAGAGATCAAAGGGACACTCCCTGACCTCTTTTAGGCCTGCTGCTCAAAAGCTAGCACTTAGCAATATCACACCTGGAGAAAATGTTGTGAGACCTTAAGGAGAACTTGAGAGATTTGAGGAAAGATTATATAAAGATCAAACCTCAAAAAGAATAATTCACCCAGGGCTGAAATGTTCAGATTTGGAGGAATCTGGAGGTTTTAGTTCTATTCTCATATCATCCAGCCCTTTAGGAGGATTTAGGAGACTTGGAAAAGTTTATATATAGATCAAGTCTCAAGCAGAACAAGTTTTCACATCCCAGCTTTCAGATTTGGATGAACCTGGAGCTTTTTGTCTATTTCTGATTCCATCAAGCAAGTTACCCTTTGTAGAAACACTTAAGCTACAAGTACATCGGGGGCTTTCATTTAACCACCAGACCTGCCTGGAAATCGTATCATTATTTGAAGGTCCACCACTTTGTTTTCAGGTTTCCAGGTGGCTTTGCTCAAAAAAAAATTTTTTTTAATCTAAATAAATAAATAAACAATGAGACTTCTTACTTCTGATTTTGGAAATCAACTTTTTTTTTTTCCTGGCATTTGTAAACTTCCAAAAATATCACATTTAATCAGTCACTATTCAGGCATTGTCATTATGGAGATCAGTAAAGAGTTTCCATGTTTTTAGGAAATTGAGCAAGTATATTGAAAAATAGAACTTTGTTTCATTTTTGTAAGAAAAAGTTATGAGGGATATGTGTACACGTGCTCAGAGCTCACATTGTTTCATGGTTTACACTTAATATAGCATAACTTTATAAACATAACAGACTACAGGGTTCATATGCTCTACATATCTCACTTTTTAAGTGACTTGTAAGGTTATTATTGTCTGATTTTTTTATTATTCATTTTCCACTTATTGGCAGGTTTTTGAATGAAAATACAAAGAACAACTGACCATTTTCTTCATCTATACGAGTTAACAATCAATGATGAAAGCTATTAAAATATGCAGTTATCTAATTATCCTTTTCCTTTTATGCCCAGGACAAATAACAAGCTGGATCTATTAAATTCGTTTTTCTACTCTAAAATGAGTTTTCATTTCCTATGCCACTCAGTGGTGTCTACCTTTCTACATAAGTCTCTATACACTTAAAAATCATGCCAATTCTATATGGAATAAGAGAAGGTCTAGCAGGAACTACCAAGGAAACAAGAGAGAGATGCCCCTGTCTCTTTAACCAGATGCCTGAGCTCATTCTCTTTTCTAAGCTCCTGTACAAGGTGCAGATGTTTGTTCCAAACTGGTACTTTGCCCTGTTATCTGGTCCACGTTTGTTTATTGACTAGGTCTCATCCAGAGGAGGCTGTGAATGGACATCTTTGAAACTGAAAAGAAAAGCATACAAGTATTTGTATTAGAGAAAACAGAATGATGTGGACCAGAAAGAGAAGATAGACATAAGGACTTATTTATTAGTAAGAAGAAGGCAGGGCTACGATGACGCTCTGAGGTCAAGGGTCAAGTCATCCTTTAGAAAGATTTTTTAAAAACAGAATAAAATTACTTTCTGTATGCCCATATAAAGCTATGGTTCTCTGCAAGGGTTTTTAATATGATTGATTTACGTGGAGAGTAAAGTTGCTTTTGTATGCTCATTACATACAACGCACTAAGGCTCTAAAAGAGCCCACAGTGGGGAACAAAGAGAGATGAATTACACAATGGACACACACTGGGCAGCTAAATTAGGACTGGCTAGTGTTTCATGCAGGCTGGTTTCAGACAAAGAAAGGAACTTTGAGGGAAAAGTACAGTATAGTTCCTCCATTAATGGATATCATTTATAAGTTAATATGTATTTATTATACTCAATCTATTCCCTCCAAATTTTTAAATCCATCTATCTGTGTATGTAATATATGTTTCCATACATGTATGTGTCTATGTATCTACCTATGTATTTATCATCTATCTATTTATCAGCTATCTATCAACTAGGTATTTTGTTTAGCACCATTTTGAGAGTTCAGCAATTCATTTGTTTTAGCTGCTCTGCGAAACTAGCACTTCACTTTATCTGACCTAAACATGCAGTAGTTAACCAATTAGTGTCCCCTTCTTAATGTATGCCCAAGATTAAGTACATGGATCCCTACTACCTTTTCAGGTTTCTTAATATATAGTGAAATTTTTAAAAGGTGAGTTACCAAGTTGGACTCAACTAGGTCATTATCCTATTGAAAACAAGACTTGCTTTTACAAAATCTATTACTTCTGTATAAACAAATTCAGTTAAAAGTAAAACTTTCATTGCAAAATTATTTGCCTTATGTCACCTACCCTCCTATAAATATGTAGAGGAATAAGAAACACTTCTAAGAAGTACTCAGAAATGGCATGAAGGCCTCCTGAGGTTTTAAAGATTATACCAAGAAGTGATCACATTTTATAAAATTAATCTATGAGTATGGAACAAGTAGCAATTACATGTGTGTTACTATGATGAACCACATTCAGTAATACCGGAGAGGGCTTCCCTGGTGGCGCAGTGGTTAAGAATCCGCCTGCCAATGCAGAAGACACGGGTTTGAGCCCTGGTCGGGGAAGATCCCACACGCCGCGGAGCAACTAAGCCCATGCGCCACAACTACTGAGCCTGCGCTCTAGAGCCCGTGAGCCACAACTACTGAGCTGGCAAGCCACAACTACTGAAGCCCACGAGCCTAGAGCCCATGCTCCACAACAAGAGAAGCCACCGCAAGGAGAAGCCTGCGCACCACGATGAAGAGTAGCCCCCGCTCGCCGCAACTAGAGAAAGCCCGCGCAGCCACGAAGACCCAACGTAGCCAAAAATAAATAAATAAATTAAAAAATAATAATAATAATACCTGAGAAATGTACAGTATGACCTCAAAGAGCTTAATATTTTGTTTACCTTTAGTTTAAACAATTCGATTATAATCTACTTTAGCGTAGTTTTCTTCATTTCTCTTCTAGGTTTGATGAGATTCCTGGATTTTTAAACGTAGCTTTCATCAAATTTGGACATTTTTGAAGTCATTATGTTTTTAAATATTTTTTCTACTTCTCCATCCTTTCAGGACCCCAAGTTCGCCATAGCTCATTGATGGTCTGTTCATTTTTTTTCAGTCTTTTTTCTTTTTGTGTTCCATTTTAAATAATTTGTCTTCAACTTCACTCATCTTTGGCAATGTGTAAGCTGACATTAATTGTATCTTATGGATTTCTTAATTGACAGAAATTCAAGTTTGATCTCTTTTATATCTTCTATATCTCAAATTTACCATGCCCAATCTTTCTTCTAGCGTCTTGAACTTATGATAATAACTGTCTTAATGCCCTTATCTACTAATTCTATTATCTGTGTTATTTCTTTGTCCATGTTGTTTTCTTTGCCTTCATTATGGGTTATATTTTCCTGCTAATTTCCACCCCTAGCAGTATTTGATTGAATAGCAGACACTGTTAATTTTACCTTGGTGCATCTGGAATTTGCATATACCTATAAATATTCCAAGTTTTGTTTTACGACTCAGTTAAGTTTCTTGGAAATATCTTGATCATGTGGGGTCTTGCTTTAAAGCTTTGTTGAGTTGAGATCAAAGCAGCACTGAGAGCTAAACTTGCTCCACTACAAAGGCAAACATTCATGAGGGCTCTATCCCATGTCCCGTGAAATATGAGGCGCTCCTCTCCAGCTGGTGGGAATAGGCACTGCTTCCAGCCCTATGTGAGCTCCATATATCATTCCTTTTATTCATTTACAGACAGTAGTTCACCCTCCAGCTGCTGGTGGTTTCCTCACACATATACACAAATCAGGACCCCACTGAAGAGTCCAGAGGGATCCTTTTCAGAACTCCGGAGCTCCCTTTCTATGCAGCTCTCTCATCACCTCCAACACTCTTCCCTGAGAACTCCAGTCACCTTGGCCTCCCGAGACGCTCAGCTCTATCTCCTCAAACCAGGAAGACAGCTGAGCTCCTCCTACATCTGCACTGCAGCCTGGAACCTAGGCTGGCTCTGGAAATGATCTCCAGACAGTAAGCTGGGGTAACCATAGGTCTCTCCTCAATTGTTCATAATCTCTCAGGGATCACTGTACTTTCCTGACTCTTGTTCAATGTCCTGAAAATCATGACTTCATATGCGTTCTCTCATTTTGTGGCTGTTTTAGATGAAAGAGTAAACTTGGTCCCTGCTATTTATTCCACCTTGGACAGAAGTAGAAGCCTGTCCATGAACTTAGAATCTAGTTGTGGATGAGTATGCAAAGATGTATTAAGGAAAACACATAGAATATATACCACATCAGTAAGTGTTAAACTGTCTGCATGACTCTTGCTGCCTCTGGGAAGTTAAATTTAAAGGAAGAATTTAAATTCAACTAATAATGGCATGAAGGTTGTTGAATACCTGGTAACAGTACATTTTATATTTCCAATAAGAAACAAATAGGGGGCTGGAACAAAGATCATTAACTGAGAGGTTTTGGTAGAGATAAGAGGTAAACACAGCAAACAAATTTATCTGGTTTTGAAACTACAGTGTCTGCTCATAATATTTTAAAGACAAGGATACATAACTACATTGTTTCATCTAGTCATTTGTTCTTTTATTTAATCACAAATTTATTTAATATTTACCATACATGTCATGGACTACATACCAGGAAATTGCTAAGAGTGTAATAATGAATAAGGCATGTTTTTTTAAGCACAACTAATGGAGGAGAAAAATGTACACACAAATATTCGTAAAAAAACAATTACTATAATAGAGGTTTATGACAAGTGGCATGGAACCAAGATATATAGAGAAAAGAGCCCCTTATTCCCTCTGCAGGTGGAATGGGGGAATCCTAATCATTTTCAGAGGCAAGGCGATATTTAAGCTGCATCTTGAAAAATATTTGAGAACTTGCCAGGTAGAATATTGTGAGGAGTAGAAAGCTCATTCTAAAGATAAAAATCAGATCAGCTCACAATGTGTGGGACCCAGTGCAAAATGAAAATGCAGCCCTCTTGTTCCAAAATTGTTAAGAATTTCAAGATGGAGGTGGCAGAGCATTGAACCAAGCGTGGAGCCCTTTGAGTGCAGGACTCTGGGGACTGCGCAGGTCGTGTGCCATGAAGCTGGCTCCGCTGTTCATGTCTGAAGCATAGGGTGGATAGTGGTGGGAGGGTCAGGGATGAGCCTGGAAAATACATACAATGCATGAAGGGGTGGGATGGTTGGACTGAGTTCATGCCAGAGAAAAGGGAAATTGAAAACTCTTAAATTTTCTTTAAAAACTAACAATAGAGCTAACCATATGCTCCTGCAATCCCACTCCTGGGCGTTTATCTGGAGAAAACCATAATTTGAAAAGATACATGCACTCTAATGTTCATTGCAGTACTATTTACAATAGCCAAGATATGGAAGCAACCTAGGCATCTACGGACAGATGAATGGATAAAGAAGATGTGAGATATATAGAGATATATAGATATGTAAAATGGACTATTACTCAGCCATAAAAAGAATGAAATAGTGAAATAATGCCATTTGCAGCAACATGGATGTACCCAGAGATTGTCATATTAAGTGAAGTCAGTCAGACAAAGGCAAATATCACGTGATATCACTAATATGTGAAATCTTAAAAAAATATACAAGTGAACTTACACAACACAGAAATAGACCCACAGACATAGAAAACAAACTTATGGTTACCAAAGGGGAAAGGGGGAGGAATAAATTAGGAGTTTGGAGTTAAAATATACACAGTACTATATATAAAATAGATAACCAACAAGGACCTACTGTAGAGCACAGGGAACTATACCTATAATGGAAGAGAATATAAGAATATATATATATTTTATAGATATGTATAACTGAATCACTTTGCTGTACAGCAGAAATTAACACAGCACTGTAAGTCAACTATACTTCAATAAAAAAATAAAATAAAAAAATTATTGTTGTTTTAAGCCAGTCAGTTTTGGGGCAATTTGTTATACAGAAATAGAGAATTGAAACAGAAATTAAATCTACCCAGAGATACAAAACATGACGTATCATTATGTGCAAACTTCACATGTTTTCTTTAAAATGCAATAGATTTTAAACATGCTACTGATTACGTTTCAAATGTTATTAATTGTTAAAAAGAATAATGACTATTACCTATTTTTGCTGGTGTTTTTTTTTTTTTTATATCAGTTTGGAAGGACTAACTTTGTAGAAAACACAACACATAAGTAGCATTTGTAAACACCTTGAATAATACCATATTTAATAATGTGAACATAAAATAAACTGAGGAGTAGCAGGAATGAAATTAAAATTGGGTCCTATATATGTTACTGTTGACTTAATTATAACTGGGCAGACCGTATGTCAATGTTCCACAGAAGTCAGTTGGTATGAACATCACTGGCAAATAAGATCTTTCCTCACCTAAATGCAATGAGCGTGGATCAGAGCTGACAGGATAGTGCAGCCTCTCAGTCATCACTGATTACAATCTGTAATCTGACAGATTTTACATGCCTGTCAACTAAAACATCATTATTGTAAAAGGCATATCAACCAGCTTAATATCATGGATATTTGTGAAATATGCAAAAACCTACGACGCCACCTTAAACATCTTCCAACGTTCATTTCCTCTCTTTCACTGACAGCCTCTATCATACATATCCAAAGGACCTCACACTACCTGGGTCTTCCACTTCTAGACTAAGATGGAACAGACACACATGCTGTTATTCTTGCTGCTAAGTGCAGTCTAACCCCTTGATATCCCAAATAAAACAAGTGTAAGATGACTGAAAATCAGAGGCGGGCTGGCTAGGGACATTGGGCTCTGAGGAACAACATGGCAGTGATTTCTCAGGGTTTTCTTTTTGCCTCACATATCCCAGAATGGTTGCTGGCTTCTCCAACAACCCAGAAACATCAATGGACACAGACAAAAAGAAAAAAAAAGCCCACAAAAGCCAGCTTCCTCTAGCCAAAGGACTAGCAAAGGGGCAGCCTAGCAAGACAGAACACTTTCATACAGTGAACACCTGCTCCAGCAAAACATCATAGTAAAAAACCCACCTCCATGCCCATCAGCAAGGGCCAGATGGCAAGTCTATACTCCCACCCATGCCAGGCTCCACCCAGACATGTCTCTAGCCTCTCCCCACCCCATGGCAGAGTGGCTGTCAGAGAAGAGTGGGGACCCCTGACTTCTACCCCACCCAAATGAAGCAGCTCTCTTCCCTCCAACCAGGACAGTGTCCACTGAGGCTTAGCAGGGAGCCTAAAATCCCACCTCCACCAAGCAGTTAGAAAGCATCCCTCCCCACAGGAGGTGTCAAAGGAGGCTGAATGAGAAACCTGGACTTTCACCCCATCCTGGCAGTAACAAGGTAGTGTAATGTCAGGGAAGAACCACTAAAACAGGAAATTTAACGGATGTTCAGAGTCTCATAACATAATACCCAAAAATGTCTAGGATAATTTCAAAATCACTCATTATACCAAGAAGCAGGGACATCTCAACTTAAACAGGTCATATAATTGACAAATGCCAACCCTGAGATGACACAGAAGGTGGAGTTGTGTGACAAGGATTTTAAAGTAGCTGTCACAAAAATGATTCAACAAGAAATCGTGAACATCCCTGAAAGACACAAAAGAATAAAAAGTCTCAGTGAAGAAATAGAAGATCCAAAGAACCAAACAGAAGTTTTGGATTAAAAAATACTATAAGCAAAATGTAAAACTCTAAGGATAGACTCAACAGCAGAATGCAAAGGGCAGAGGAAAGAACCAATAAGTTAGAAGATAGAACAACATAAATGACCCAACATGAAGCTCAGAAAGAAGAAAAACAGACCGGAAAAAAACAAAACAACAAAAAACAAAAACAGAGTCTCAGGGACCTGTGAAACTATAAAAAAAGGTCTACCATTCATGTCATCAGAATCTTAGAAAAAGAGATAAACGTGGGTAGAGCTGAAAGATTATTCAAAAGAATAATGGCTGAAAAGGACTTACAGGGATTTAAGATTTCTACCTCCAGTACACTGCCATAAAATCATCATGTGTGGGGCTGCTGGGTGGTGGTAGATTTAGCTGTAACAGAGTGACGTGTGGAAAATGTTTGTGGTGACAGAATACCTCTGTATCTAAACTGAATGGTGGTTACACGAATCTATACATTCGATAGATATTATACGCACATTGTACCAATGTCAATTTATTGCACTGTAGTTTTCAAAGATGTAACCATTGCAGGAAACTAGTTAGAGGGTACCATCTTTATACTAACTTTGCAACATACTGTGGATCTATAATTATTTAAAAATAAACATCTAGGGACTTCCCTGGTGGTGCAGTGGTTAAGAATCCACCTGCCAATGCAGGGGACACGGGTTCAAGCCCTGGTCCGGGAAGATCCCACATGCTGTGGAGCAACTAAGCCCGTGTGCCACAACTACTGAGCCTGCACTCTAGAGCCCGCAAGCCACAACTACTGAACCCACGTGCCACAACTACTGAAGCCCATGCACCTAGAGCCCATGCTCCGCAACAAGAGAAGCCACCGCAATGAGAAGCCCGCGCACCACAATGAAGAGTAGCCCCTGCTCGCCACAACTAGAGAAAGCCCGCACACAGCAACGAAGACCCAACGCAACCAAAAATAAATAAATTTAAAAAATAAAATTAAATTGTTACAAAAAATAAATATCTACTATAACGATTCTATATTTCCTGTCCCTCTCTTGAGACCATAGTAGAATATAAAGAAAAGAATTTTGAGCTGGAAGACAGGAGACTCAGATGTAGTTGCCACTTTGTGGGATGTCATCTTGGGCAAGTACATCATCTTGGAACAACATCATGACTTTTCTGTTTTATTTCCTTAACTGTGAATAAATGGATAAGACGAGATTTCTGACATCTCTCATTTTATGATTTGATACTTTTGTCACCGTTAACAGTCATACTGCGTGATCTCACTATGATCACTAAGTACGTGTAGGTAGCATTACAATCTTGTCTTTACTCAGTAATTACTATTTCAAGATACTTCACAGGAATCTCGTGGATAAAGTTAAAAATACATAGGGAGCTTCCTGTCTACACAGTTATTTAGACTCTGAGAGACTTTCTAATTATCATTCAATTATGGAAGCCGCTGTTAAGAAAAGGTCACAAACGTATAGTTCTATTTTCTTAGACGTGTGTATCACCATGTAAATTCAAAACTCTGAGAATTAAGGAAAGAAAGGAAAGAATGCAAGTGGGACTTGAAAGATAGAATTGGTTCTTTGATCTGATGCAATTTAAATCCCCAGGATAACAAGCAAACTACATTGATACTCTTTTATCATAAAGAATCCATTTGGGGATGTTTATTAACTCTAAGAATCTTCTGCTTGGTATTTGAAACTATTAAAATAAACACTCCCGTGATTATTGCAATTTGAAATATTACTTTGTCAAACTGTTAAACCTCAATTTATAGCACAGGTGTTAATGAGGCATGAAAACCTTCCCAGCCTGATTTGCAGTTGCAAGATTCTCATATTTTATAGCAGTGCAATTGTTTTTAAGTTTACATAATGCCAAAAAAAAGGACACTGTCTTTACCAGTATATACTCTGTAGTAGATCATCAAAATAGCAATTCAGGGGACGATTTGAAAATAGTCAACTCGTTCTAAAATAAATAGAACACAATAGGGAAAACTTAAGTCCTGAGGTCTTTAGAGGGGCCATTCAAAATTTTGCAAAACCGAATGCAGCTGCTAATATTCAACCTCTGAAATGTACATCCCTTCCCCGAATATAACATAAGAATAGAGTTAGCCCTTGAGACAATAAAATATCTTTCCTCCTTCACTGAAGCTATATTCTTGGCATAATTGTGCTGTGGCACATACTCTCAATTAAGCAATAAAAGTTAAGCCCACAGCAGCATTTAAAATCATGTTAATACATTTGTCCTTAAATTTTAGATTCAACGTAAAGCTAATAGAAGTATATTATTTAAAATGTGACTTGAGTAAATAGTAAGGCCTATTTTCTTAGGCACATTGACAAGTACTTTATGAAATATTTTTAAAAGTTATCTCTTTAAAGTAAATGGCTTTTAAAGTTAAATTCAAAATAAAATAAAAATTTGATCTCTACGTATGTTGAAATTATAGTTATGTAAATTATGAATTTATAAATAGTTTAGAAAAATTAAGTGTCTTAAAATTAATACCCTGTATACAGAGCTGGACTTGGGTAAAATTTTATACGAAGTCTACTTCATAGAGTCTCTGGGGCTTTTTATAGGGTATAAAACAATAAAAGCAGTGAGATGTTTTGTTTAGCCAGGGCAAGACACATAGATGAGCGTACTGTATATTTCAACTAGATTTCTCTGCAGGCATCGAAATAAGAACCTGCAAAAGTTGCTCAAGTGCTCTGTGTCATATTAAATATTCAGAGTCGAAAATAAATCTACATGTGATAAAACCCACCTGAGAGCTGCCTTCACCAACTTCTCGCTCACTGTTTCAATATCTCACACGTTTTGTTTCGGTTTTTTCCCCCTAAAACCAGTTGACCTTCTTCTTAGCTCAGTGACCACAAAGGCAAAGAATAATAGGCATTTGTTTTTAAGAATAAATGTTCAATGATGTGAATCTGACACCACAGTACTCTCAAGAAAGTGCCAGGGTGCTCATAAATATAATTTCTTTTTTCTTTTTTTCTGCTACACCCTTGGCCTTGTGCATTGAAAAAACTACAAAAAAAGGGCTTTTAGATCGTTGTTTACACAAGCGATTTCTCTAGATACTTTAGAACTGAGTGCAATATTAAAATGTTCACAGCCATCATCCTCTGAATTGGTTTAGTCTCTGATAATAACTTAGCAACTGCTACCCGTATTGCATTTTAGTTTCATTATGCTTACTCCACACTGTGTCATAATTACCACAATTATTACTAAACCATAATATTTTTATTTAAACGGAAGCACTTTACATTCACGTAACCTCATGATTTCAAGTTGAATTCTTTGGGGTAAAGATTGCCTTGCACAATCTTTCTCTATTCACATGCAAGATCAATTCATTTAGTAAGAAAGATCTATGATTCTTTTCTAATCTGGAGGTAAACTGATTCTTATTTTTTACAATGTAATCGGCAAGAAGCAACATGGTCATTTTACCAAGATTGATGCCATTACCTGAAGTGAATTTTAGAGAATATATTTCTAATGATTCCCCACAATAAATTTCCTACACACACACACACACACACACACACTCACATTTCCTACACAAAACATCAGAATTCTATTTAAAAAGAAAAGCAGCAACAGATATTTGTTGTACCTTCAAGTTAACCTAGCTTTTATAAAAACTACTGTCATTCCTGCTATAAAGAGGGCTTTTAGTAAATGTTATTTCCACTCCTGCTTCATTCTTCATTCTTTCCCCTCTCCTCTGCTTTCCTCTATTACATGCTATCTTTACTTCACACAGATTTCAGAAGTACTGTTAAAATAAAAGCAGAATATTCAGAAATTGCCTAGATACGTGAGCAAACAAACAACAAGAAACTATAAAGAGATAAATACATGCACATAAATGTACACACACACACACCCTCTTCAGTTATTTGATTCGCTAATGGAAGAAAGATTTCTTCTCTTGAACAATTTAAAAAATTATCTTTATCCTATACCTCAGACTGCTAGGGATCTGGAAAATCATTTTGGGAATTATTTTGCTACCTCACATGAAATTGTTTACTCTGGGTTTGTATTATATAAGATATCCTGTTCCAATAATTAAAATGCTATCATGTCCTAGGTATTTTGTTCTTTTTGATGCAATGGTAAATGAGGACAGAGTTTTCTATTGAGAAATGGGATATGGCTTAATTTCCAACAAATTCAAATTCAGCAAAAATTTACTAACCATCAACCTAGGGGATGATACCAGGCATATTCATATATATTATTGGTTTAATTCAGGTTAAAGCTCAAAACCATCATGAAATGGCTTTTATACTCTCAATTAACAAATGAGAAAATTGAGGCACAGAGAAGTTACATGGCTTATAGAAGGTCACACCACTGACAGAGCTAGTGTGCCAACTATGTACATCTTTTACCTCCAAGTCCAAATGTCTTTGTTTTTAAAAAGAGATTGGTACTCACACAAATCTGAATATAAAATATGGGTCTGCTATTTACTAAATTTGGGGTTTCAGAAATCTCCAAACAACACAGCTTTCACTTATAAAATGGCAATATTACTAATCTCATTAATTTTATATACTAGTTTTTAGGTGGATTGAATGAGTTACTATTTTAAAAAGGTTCACAATAGTCATTGCTCCTTTGTCCTTATTTCTCTTACTTCTCACCCTGAGCATCTGCAGCAGCCCTGAAATTTCTAAACAGGGAGGTATAAGCACAGTGATCTAAATGAAAGGGGGGAGGGAGGGCCGGGGCAGTGCTAGAAACTGCTTTTTTTTTCTAAAAAAGTTTGTGAAATGTCCGTTTAACCCTTTAAAGATGGTGGTAGACTGTAATCATTTTTAGTCAAGTTAGCACCCTCAAAACCTGACTATGTTTTTTATTTTTAATGAAAACAAACAATCAAAAGGACAAATGATGGATTATGAGTGCATACTGGAAAATACTGTGAAATCTGGATCCAGGAGAGGAAGAATGCTGAGAGCTTACACTCACCTCCTCAGTCCTCAAGGCCCAGGTGTAACTGTTAGAATCTTGAATCGACATGTCAAGATCCAAGGGGGACAGGGTGTACAGGGGTAGGTGTCAGGGGACAGGACATGACTAAAGGACAAAGGATGCTCACAGGCTATTTCTATTATGATGAAGTACCCACTCCCCACCCCCCAAGATGAACCATCCCCACTTGAGTTGGAGGTGAGATGCCCTTAAGGAGGCAACAATTTAACACAGAGAGCTTTGGGCCTATTGAACTGTGTTGTGAGGCCAAAGGGCCTGTAGGATCAAGATTCTGAGATGTTACACACACACACACACACACACACACACACACACACACTCCCCAAAGTGATTCTGAGGACTTCCCACAGTTCCCTTTACCCCATTCACACCTACCTCAGCACTAACACACAAAATAGGTAGAATTAAAAACCTACTCTTAAATCAAAGAGGAAATCAAAAAATACCTAGAAACAAATGACAATGAAAACATGACAACCCAAAACCTATGGGATGCAGCAAAAGCAGTTCTAAGAGGGAAGTTTATAGCAATATAATCCTACCTTAAGAAACAAGAAACATCTCAAATAAACAACCTAAACTTACACCTAAAGCAATTAGAGAAAGAAGAACAAAAAAACCCCAAAGTTAGCACAAGGAAAGAAATCATAAAGATCAGATCAGAAATAAATGAAAAAGAAATGAAGGAAACGATAGCAAAGATCAATAAAACTAAAAGCTGGTTCTTTGAGAAGATAAACAAAATTGATAAACCCTTAGCCAGACTCATCAAGAAAAAAAAGGAGAACACTCATTAGAATTAGAAATGAAAAAGGACAAGTAACAACTGACACTGCAGAAATACAAAGGATCATGAGAGATTACTACAAGCAACCATATGCCAATAAAATGGACAACCATGAAGAAATGGACACATTCTTAGAAATGCACAACCTTCTGAGACTGAACCAGGAAGAAATAGAAAATATCAACAGACCAATCACAAGCACTGAAATTGAAACTGTGATTAAAAATCTTCCAGCAAACAAAAGCCCAGGACCAGACGGCTTCACAGGCGAATTCTATCAAACATTCAGAGAAGAGCTAACACCTATCCTTCTCAAACTCTTCCAAAATATAGCAGAGGGAGGAACACTCCCAAACTCATTCTACGAGGCCACCATCACACTGATACCAAAACCAGACAAAGATGTCACAAAGAAAGAAAACTACAGGCCAATATCACTGATAAACATAGATGCAAAAATCCTCAACACAATACTAGCAAACAGAATCCAACAGCACATTAAAAGGATCATACACCATGACCAAGTGGGGTTTATCCCAGGAATGCAAGGATTCTTCAATATATGCAAATCAATCAATGTGATACACCATTTAACAAAGTGAAGGAGAAAAACCATATGATCATCTCAACAGATGTAGAGAAAGCTTTCGACAAAATTCAACACCTATTTATGATAAAAACCCTCCAGAAAGTAGGCATAGAGGGAACTTTCCTCAACATAATAAAGGCCATATATGACAAACCCACAGCCAACATCGTCCTCAATGGTGAAAAACTGAAATCATTTCCACTAAGATCAGGAACAACACAAGGTTGCCCACTCTCACCACTATTATTCAACATAGTTTTGGAAGTTTTAGCCACAGCAATCAGAGAAGAAAACGAAATCCAAATCGGAAAAGAAGAAGTAAAGCTGTCACTGTTTTGCAGATGACATGATACTATACATAGTGAATCCTAGATGCTACCAGAAAACTATTAGAGCTAATCAATGAACTTGGTAAAGTAGCAGGATACAAAATTAATGCACAGAAATCTCTTGTATTCTTATACACTAATGATGAAAAATCTAAAGTGAAATTAAGAAAACACTCCCATTTACCATTGCAACAAAAAGGATAAAATATCTAGGAATAAACCTACTTAAGGAGACAAAAGACCTGTATGCAGAAAATTATAAGACACTGATGAAAGAAATTAAAGATGATACAAATAGATGGAGAGATATACTATGTTCTTGGATTGGAAGAGTCAACATTGTGAAAATGACTACTACCCAAAGCAATCTACAGCTTCAATGCAATCCCTATCAAACTACCACTAGCATTTTTCACAGAACTAGAACAGAAAATTTCACAATTTGCATGGAAACACAAAAGACCCCGAATAGCCAAAGCAATCTTGAGAAAGAAAAACGGAGCTGGAGGAATCAGGCTCCCTGACTTCAGACTATACTACAAAGCTACAGCAATCAAGACAGTATGGTACTGGCACAAAAACAGAAATATAGATCAATGGAACAGGATAGAAAGCCCAGAGATAAACCCATGCACATATGGTCACCTTATCTTTGATAAAGGAGGCAAGAATATACAGTGGAGAAAAGACAGCCTCTTCAATAAGTGGTGCTGGGAAAACTGGACAGTTACCTGTAAATGTATGAAATTAGAACACTCCTTAACACCATACACAAAAATAAACTCAAAATGGATTGAAGACCTAAATGTAAGGCCAGACACTGTAAAACTCTTAGAGGAAAACATAGGCAGAACAGTCTATGACATAAATCACAGCAAGATCCTTTCTGACCCACCTCCTAGAGAAATCGAAATAAAAACAAAAATAAACAAATGGGACCTAATGAAACTTAAAAGCTTTTGCACAACAAAGGAAACCATAAACAAGACGAAAAGACAACCCTCAGAATGGGAGAAAATATTTGCAAATGAAGCAACTGACAAAGGATTAATCTCCAAAATTTACAAGCAGCTCACGTAGCTCAATATCAAAACAACAAACAACCCAATCCAAAAATGGGCAGAAGACCTAAATAGACAGTTCTCCAAAGAAGAGATACAGATTGCCAACAAACACATGAAAGAATGCTCAACATCATTAATCATTAGAGAAATGCAAATCAAAACTACAATGAGATATCATCTCACACCGGTCAGAATGGTCATCATCAAAAATCTACAAACAATAAATGCTGGAGAGGGTGTGGAGAAAAGGGAACCCTCTTGCACTGTTGGTGGGAATGTAAATTGATACAGCCACTATGGAGAACAGTATGGAGGTTCTTTAAAAAACTAAAAATAGAACCACCATACGACCCAGCAATCCCACTACTGGGCATATACCCTGAGAAAACCATAATTCAAAAAGAGACATGTATCAAAATGTTCATTGCAGCTCTATTTACAATAGCCAGGACATGGAAGCAACCTAAGTGTCCATCGACAGATGAATGGATAAAGAAGATGTGGCACATATATACAATGGAATATATACCCCAAGATGCTTGCTGGGTTTAGGCAGATATGCCGTAAAAAGAAATGAAATTGAGTT
Source organism: Eschrichtius robustus (assembly GCF_028021215.1). Classification (NCBI taxonomy): domain Eukaryota; kingdom Metazoa; phylum Chordata; class Mammalia; order Artiodactyla; family Eschrichtiidae; genus Eschrichtius; species Eschrichtius robustus. The sequence goes on along the minus strand of NC_090831.1, from coordinate 121,051,737 downwards.
ATTTGTAGTGAAGTGGATGGACCTAGAGTCTGTCATACAGAGTGAAGTAAGTCAGAAAGAGAAAAACAAATACCATATGCTAACACATAGATACAGAATCTAAATGAAAAAAAAAAAACGGTTCTGAAGAAGCTAGGGGCAGGGCAGGAATAAAGATGCAGACGTAGAGAATGGACTTGAGGAAACAGAGAGGGCGAAGGGTAAGCTGGGACAAAGTGAGAGAGTGGCATGGACATATATACACTACCAAACGTAAAACAGATAGCTAGTGGGAAGCAGCCGCATAGCACAGGGAGATCAGCTCAGTGCTTTGTGACCACCTAGAGGGGTGGGATAGGGAGGGTGGGAGGGAGGGAGACACAAGAGGGAGGAGATATGGGGATATATGTACATGTATAACTGATTCACTTTGTTATAAAACAGAAACTAACACACCATTGTAAAGCAATTACACTCCAATTAAGATGTTAAAAAAAAAAAAAAAACTGACTGTTACATATACCAGAATAAATTTGATGTAAAGAAAACAGAAACATTTTAAAGGCTTTCAGAAACATGGAGCAAAGGAACAAACATCACATGGACATTAGATGTCCTAGCTGCAAAAAGATAAAGGATAAACACTTCTAAAATATAAAGGGAAAAGAACCTGTGGTCCATAATTTTATATACAGCTATTTCATCACTTAAGAGTGAGGATAAAATCAATATATTCACTTCAAAAGCTTTTGCCACACGCAAATATACATAGAAACAGTATTTGAAAGTACCCATAGAGAAAGAACCCCACCAAGAGGAGAAATTATTCCAGAAGGAGTAAGAGGGCAGAGACATGAGGGATGGGCAAATATATTAAGGTGCTTGTCATGTTTTGGGAGAGTGTAATGTACTATCCACTGTACAGCAAAGATAAGACAAATTAAGGTCATTAAGTGTTTTACCTTTCCTTTGTTTCTTCCACAACATCTCCAGGGAAGGAGGTGATAGGGTGTGAACCAGTGAATACCTGATAATCTCTGGCCTGTTTCCTCATGTCTTGGCTGGAGACAAGGAAGTGAGGGAAGGAAAGACAAGGAGCAGTGATGAGCGGGGAGAGGCTGGTGGAAGAACTCCCTGCCTCCTTCTCAGGTAGAGCCTCTGGGAAGTGGCAACAACTCAGAGAGGATTGGGAGATTAAAGAGCCAAGAGGATCTTCCTGAGTAGACCCCAGAGGGCCAGCAAGACCTCAGAGCAAGATGCTTGCTGGGTTTAGGCAGATGGGCTTATCTTGTACATACTCACATCCAGTGGTATGGAAACCAGAGGATGTGGTCCATGCCCACACATGTAATCAGCAGCAGAGAGAACCACTATAAATGAAGTGGTCCTGTGGGCAGGAGAGAGAGTCTGTGAGTGTCTGTACTGAGGATCGAACAGGTTGATGGACCTTTCCGGAGTTGCCTGCTTGGAGAGATGACTTGATGACATCATGTATATTCATTATCTAGCAATACGTAAGTCCTCTGAGACTTAGTCACAACCCCAAGTAAAACACTTCTTTGTCCAACTCAGAAGAATAGGGATTGGGATAGTTCTTAAGTTGGCTTCTAGATAAAAGTTCTTGCACTGCTATATTTTTGAACTGAAAGGCATACCCATTACATATGCTTGTAGTATTAATCTGCAGTTTTCATACTAATATAGTTTAAATTAAAGGTCTACAACATTGTTGAATATATCCTATGATCAACTCTTTGATCTCTACAAAGTCTTCACTGTATAAGTATGTGAAATACACCTAAATTTCTGGCTCTTAATTTAGAAGTCTAAGGTAAGTTGTCAACGTAACCTTTTGATTTACATCCAGATGGAACTAGAATAAATTTTGTGACATTCCAAGTATGCAATGAACTGTCATCTTAGATATTTGATAATAAAGGTGATGCCTCACTGAACTGGCATCTCTGTGTCTCAAATTCCAGTATTGAGTTTTTCAGTTAATGAGACAAGCAATTGACATGAAATAATAATGATAACAGAATCAGAAATGGGAATCTACTTATATTACTGTAAATGAAGCATGGGTTCTCCAGGATTGCTAATATTTTGAAAGATTTGGGAAAAACACTAAAGAGTATTAAATAGTTTTAACTCTATCATCACCAGTAAACTTTAAACAATGTGAAATTGTGGAATATTTTCAGAGATAATGTTTTGGTGGAGAGCTAAGTAACAAACATTCCCCAGAGATCCTCATAAAAGATGAGGATGCCCACAGAGACCTTATAGCCAGTGTGACTTTCAGTCCTCACATCTTCTCTTCAGGTAGGAGACATATCCATCCCCTTCATTAAATGTCAGCCTATATTGCTATTTCACAGTCATTATCTTAAGGGCTTTCATTACCTCCTTTGGATTTTAAATTGAATGTCAAATAGAATTTGGGTAACAGAGAAATAAAAAATCAAGAGTTTCTTCTAAGAAAAGTGAACGAATAAGTTTCAGTACTTCTCACATACTTTATTAAATGTTAGGTGTAATAAGTTTTAACTGACCACACTTTAAAATTTAAAAAAAATCATCTTTATATTCCCTTTTACTCCACCAAACTTCTTATTCCTATGGTGCATGTTTTCAAAACCCAATTCAAACAGTGAGGCAACTGGTTAGGCAAATTCTAACATACTTATGTTAATAACAGTAGACACACACACACACACACACACACACAAAACAAAATAGGTCAGAGTATTTGAATGTGAGTTTATCTCATAAATCCAGAACATATGCTCAGTATGCATGCAGTACAAGGAAAGCTGATGTGTTAAATAATCCCTCCAAAGCATGTAACCAAGCTGGAACCTGACTTGGACAATAGTCATATCACTCCCAGACAAATGGAAGGAAGGAGGAAATTCTACTCTGTGGTGAGTTATAGAATGTGTAAGCCTTGAACATGAAGAAGTGGATGTGCTGGAGGGTGCTGATTGAGTTGTGTTTGGGAGCATCTGGATATACGAAGTGAGTTATTGAAATCTGGACTGGACAGGTGATCTTCAAATCACCTACGTGGAAGTAATGGTTGAAGGTAAGGAAGTAGATGTGACATCTGAGGGAGAGAAAACAAAACAAAACAAAATAAAAAGTCAAGTAAGTACCTTAATGAATGTCTGTATTTATGAGAAGGAGTAAAATCTGATATCGTCTCTAAAATTGGTCTGAGAAATAGAGAAGAGCAACTCTCATTTTTATATCAAGGAAATCAGTGACATCTACATCAATAAGTAATCCACTAAACACTTTAGCAAGCATACTACACTAGATAAAAGATAACATAATTTTGATATATGGCCTTGAAATTGATGAGAAAGTTTGGAAAATTGTCTTAGGTACAGGAAATATAAGGAAGGGATAAATATTCCCTTCTCTGAGCAGAAATGTGCTCCCTAGTAAAGAAGATGTATCAATGGTGGATACTCCAACCATGAGTGTTGGGACAGTATTACTTTTAATAAGTGATCCAAAAAATGATATAATGAAATACCAAAGATTATAGATTATCTTACCTTGTTTTTGAAAATGCAATGTCAAGCTAACATGAATAAAGGAACAATTTGTCAGGTTATGTAAATAGAGTGAAGAATAGAAATTATTTTAGAAATTAAGAAAACTATGCTTCAGATGATAGGCAGTAGTCCACAAATTTCAAATTTCTAAGAGAACCAGGAAGCAAAATGAATCCTATTTTTTCCAGTGTTCTCCAGTGTCCACTCTAAATCTTTAAAGATGCCAACAGAAGCCCAATAGAAAAAACTTATCTCACTCCTTTATAAAACATATTGCAAAACATTTGTAAGAAAGGTTTTTGAACATCAATTATGAATAAGAGAGCTCAGGAATATCCAGAAAAGAACAACTAAAGACTTGGAAAATTACAAAGGAACTATTATTATTATTGTTGTTGTTGTTATTTCAAAGAGAATAACCTAAACCATCTGAAAAGGTGAAAAATGAGATAAGATATGATTAAAATGCACAGTAGTAAAGAAAACATAAACATGATCGTGGATTTTCAGTTCATTATAAATACGTATCCCCAAATTCGGAAGGTAATTTTGGACAAATAAAAGAAAGTGCTTCATTATTTTATCCAGTGGACGATAAACCTTCAAAGTGCTTGATCCCACACAGTCAGAGGATGATAACATAAGGTGAAGAATTATTTAAAATGAGTGTTTCATAAACTGTGCTACACAGAACACCAGATCAAAAGAATATGAATAGATTCTGGGACAAAAAGGGGGTCTCTATAGTCAAATACATTTGGGATATAAGAGAGAAACAATTTAAGAGTTCCTTTTACCATAGGGCTTCTAAGAGTTTCTTATATAATATGCATTATACATAATTATATGGTCAATATAGGCTAGATTATATCTTGGCAACAAACCCTGAACTCCTAGTGACTTAACGCAATAAATGTTTATCATTCACACTACACGCCCATCACAGGATAGCAATGATGTTTTTTTCCACAAAAATCCCTGACTGGGTACCACCATCTTGCAGTAGCACCATATATAATGGGGCTTTTTTCCTTACTATGGTAAGAAGAGGGCAACGAACAAACAAACAACAACAAAACAAAGATTGAAGAGTTTTCTAGTCTTATTGAGTTCTCCAATGTCTTATCCCAAAATTTACTTCACTCTGCTCAAATTTTTATGGTCATAACTGGTCACATATTCCAGTATCCAACGGGGACTGGAAAATACAAAGAAGCAAAATTATGTTTGGTGAACATTATTATCTTTTTCCCTAGTATCCCAGAGGGAATTTTCAAATGCAGCCTTTCCCAAACTTATTAGAGTGCAGAATTAATTTTCAGTGTGGTATTTCATAGAATTAGGTGTCAATGACACACAATTTGAGAAATAACCAATTTAAATATGCTTTTGTTTGATAAGAAGGAATTTAAGCAATATGCTTACAATTCAGCCATACTATTTTGATGTAAATACATGGAAGAATTGTAAACAGATAATAATACCTGGGGCACCATAAGATGAAATACCAGGCACCATGAAATATAGTTTTGATTCAATTTTATTCTGTTAGGGTACAAACCACATATACACACATGAGCTCTTTCTGTATCTTTAAAGGAGTAGTTTCATTGTTTGTAACTACTCTTTAAAGAGATTCTTTTCCTTCCAATATTTCTACAGTGTTAGTGTTAACAATGCTCGCCTTTGGTATTACTTGTCAACAGGGAAGTCAGCTTAGCCCCTTATCTGTACTATATTCTCTATCCTTTAGTATCATTGAATAACATGTATATATTTAATGCTCCATCAAGCTCATATACCAAGCACTTTATGTTGTACTGTTTAAGAAATTCTGTAAACTCTTTTATAGTTTATACCTCAAAGTCAAAGTTGGATTCTGAAAAAATATCTATTAAGTTTTAGAAGCTTCCATTTTCAGTAGACAAATATTTCCTCTGTGTTTTGTTTCCTCTGTTTATTTTTCAGCATCATCGTAAATATTTATCATTCTGCTTTTAGTCATCTATTGTATTTTAATAAGTATGCTAAGCTATTTTAAACTGGAATAATTTTCTTTTTATCTGTTTATTCTGTTGGTTTAGGTGCTTATTTCTTTTTAAAAATTAAGTATCTTTTCTTGTTTTGTATTATATATATCAACACAAAACTTTTCATAATAGATGTGTTGTTTTTCAAGTATTTGAAGAACTATGAATCCACACTTTTATCATCACCAGGGCAACATATATTGTCTCATCCACCATTGTTAGTATTTATACCCTAATTCTCTGCACAGACATGCCTAATAATATCAATAGCATAAGAGCATAGCTACTTTGCAGACATTGTTTGGTAATTGACTCAAGAATTGCCAAGTTGCAAAAAGGGAAAAAATGACTTTTACTCACTTTTCCATCACAAACGTAAAACTTTCAAAGTATTATTCTGATTTAGACCTACAGTTCATTCTATCCAAGAGTCTACTTCTGAGAGAGATACACAACACTAGTTAGAGGAGATTATCAGTACTTCCATTGTAAGTTCAGAATATTACAGACATTCCCTAAGTTGTCACTGTTTCCCTGAAAAACTCATCCAGTGTTCAATAACTGGATTATTTGCAAAGAGATGGTATATTTGCAGATGGTATATACAGGTCATTTCAACAAGTTTGGGATTTGATTCAGTGACATCATTTTGGTATATCACTTAACCAAAATAGTATTTACTAGCTATTTACCTTGGGTTTGACCAAAAAAAAACTTTTTGCAGATATGCTGCTATTGCTACAGGCTCTTAGGTGCTAAATCATCTCTTTTAAATATATGATACCATATGCCCATTTCTTTCTCTGAGGAGAGGAAATGACTGTCAGCAACATATCTCCAAAAAAAAAAAAAAAAAAAAACACTGAATAAAAAAGCTGGAAATACATGTTTATGAATAAGTGATTGGCACACATGACATACACGTGTATTTGTTGAGTCTCTCAGAAGCACTAAGTGCTTATGTAATATATTCGCTGAAATGCAGGTACTATCAATCCCCCTTTATGTACAAGAGCCTAGAGGTTAAAAAGTTCAACTAGATATCTTCACAGCCAATAAATAATTGATGGAGGTGGGATCGGATGTCAAGTCTAACTGATGCCACATCATGTGCTCTTAAAAACTCTGCTCTCACAAGGCACAAGATTAACTAAGAGACAAGAAGCAGAACTAAAATGAAAACAAATAAAATGTCGACCATAGGTTTTTAGTAGGTGCTGGAAACAGCTGGTACTACCACATTACTACATACTTTCTTGCAGTGGTGGAGGGGCATGTTAAAACAAGAATTTATAAAAATTATAAATTGTAAAAATTATTACTAAAAATCTTATATTCTTGGTACCAAGTTTGGGGTTAAAAGAAATCAGTGCAATTTGATGCTAATAACACTACATTTTAAATTCCAGACTTTATATCCTCTTCTCACCATTTAAAGCTATCATTAAAGCTTTACTCACATTAATAAAGAAGAAAACTAATAAGATTGCCTCTTAGAAATTCTGTTGAATACTTAGGCTCCTATTTTTATGTCACTTTATTGAGTAGAACCAAACCAAATGTAACCTCACAGGGTAATTCTCTCGTGTATAGCTCCTGCAGATTTAGATTAAAATGGTATCTGGCCGTATAAAGAAAAAGCAGTTTAATGCTACAGCGAACACCATTCCCTAATCCTCATGTATCATTTGTGAAATTCAGAGTCTGTTTGGCAAAAATAAATGCCCTTTGCCCTTAAATACTCTGCAGAGATGGATGGAGAGTCTGAAAACCATACCCAGGACCTGGCTGCTTTTTGGGGAAAGTAAAAAACTGGGATGGTCAAGACCATTATTTTCATTCCAATAAACGAATACACAATAAGCTTTTTCAAGAATAAAAGGAGAAATTCTTAAATGTGGAACCTGTGGCTAAGTTTGCTGCTTCTACATGTGAGACTGGCTTTATTCTAAGATGATCACATTTCTGTGCGTACATTCAACATATCTTGACCAAGTTCTCTTTTGCCCCAGGCACTGCGTGGCAAGAAATGCCAGGCTCTACCCTAGAGGTTTTCACAGTTGTTGTATCACACACCACAACACAGCAGGCGGAGGGAACATCCAGAGAGAGAAGCATTTTGCAGCCTCTTTTGCATTCATACCCTCTTACTGGCTTTTCCACTCCATCGTCCGCATTCCTCCACCAGGCAAAAAATGTGTACCTTTGAGTTTATATTATGAGAGGAAGAAGTACAGAGAAAGCCTTTTTCAGATCACATCCCCAACTGCATCCGCACCCCACCGGTTTCCCCTGCAGGTTTTATTGTGTTTAAGGTCTGTCTTCTCATCCTTTCCTTCTCTCCAGTCCATCGCATCACAACTCCAGAGTCGCTGAAGTGAAGTTTTGAATTATAAGATGCGGGCTGACCCCAAACAAATTAAGTTAAAAGGGACCACCAGTGTAGCTTTTCTGTTTCTAATTATTCATTTGATTTCTTTCTGTGGACGCAAAGGTCCCGGTGATCACCAGTAGCAAATGTGCTAAATTCCATTTGGCAGAGAACACATGGATATTGAGATCGTTGATCACTCGATGTTCTGGACCCGCCAAACAATTTGTAGTCAGAACAAAAGCTATTACAAAAGAGCACTTATGGTTAGATAATGCAAGACACCTCTTAATATTGGAGGAAGGAAAAGTCAGCCATTCCAAATATAGCTGTTTGGGGCTTTAGTTTTCATTGGCTCCGGTCTCTGTGAACAGGTGGCCAGGCCATGGAATGATGCTGCGTTAATAAGTGCACGTACACCCCATCAGTGTTCCAAAGACAACCAGAGTAGACAAAACTATAATTTGAAAAGGTATGTCCACCCCTATGTTCATAGCAGCACTGTTCACAATAGTCAAGACATGGAAACGTGGAAATGTCCATTGACACACACACACAGTGGAATACTACTCAGCCATGAAAGAGAATGAAATAATGCCATTTGCAACAACATGGATGGACCTGGAGATTATCATACTAAGGGAAGTAAGTCAGCCAGAGAAAGACAAATACCATCTATCACTTATGTAGAATCTAAAATATGATACAAATGAACCTACCTATGAAACAGAAACAGATTCACAGACATAGAGAACAGAGAGTTGTGGCTGCTAAGGGGGAGGGGTGGATTGGAGTTTGGGGTTAGCACATGCAAACTATATTGGGTTGGCCAAAAAGTTCATTCTGGTTTTCCATAACACCTTATAGAAAAACCCAAACGAACTTTTTGGCCAATCCTATATATAGGATGGATAAACAACAAGGTCCTACTGTATAGCACAGGGAACTATATTCAATATCCTGTGATAAACCATAATGGAAAAGAACATGAAAAAGAATATATATATGCATAACTGAATCACTTTGTTGTATAGCAGAAATTAACACATTGTAAATCAACTATATGCCAATAAAATTTTTTAAAAGATATAAAAAAAAGTCAACTGGTGTGGCCAGAGTTAGTTTCTTATGAACCCAACACCAACACTGTAAACTCTATTAAAGAGACTATAGCTAATTAAATATTTTCACTAATTGTTATTTTGGTTTTGCTCTTCACACTTTAAAAACAGAGTAGACAGCAAAATGTATGTAACAATACAACTTAGGAACTAAATGAACCCTTTGCAGCTATTCAACCCCACTACTCCATTTTACCAAATGAGGAAAGAGGTAAATTAGTATCAGAATTTGTGTAGAACTCTTATTTTCTGATTATCTGACCAGCATTCCTCCCACTATAAGAGACATTCTCAAAATTACTTGAAAGAGATTTATTTACTTATTTTTGGATCATCCAGGAGCATCCCATAGAAGTTTTGCTTCCATAGCTACTACATTTATAGTGTTTTATCATGAGAATTTATATTTAGAAGACAATAAAGAATGGGAGAATTCTGAATGAGCAACACACATACAGAATTCAATTTATTTAGACACAGAGAGCAGATTTGTGGTTGCCAAGGGGGAGAGGGGGTGGGAGAGGGATGGCCTGGCAGTTTGGGGTTAGCAGATGCAAACTATTACATATAGAATGGATAAACAACAAGGTCCTACTGTATAGCACAGGGGACTATATTCAATATCCTGTGATAAACCATAACGGAAAAGAATATAAAAAGAATATATATATGTATGTAGTATAACTGAGTCACTTTGCTGTACAGCAGAGACTGGCACAGCATTGTAAATCAACTATACTTCAATTAAAAAAAAGAAAAAAAGGATTCAATTTATTATTCTACTGAACTTACTGAGGCAAGAAAGAAAAAATAATGCCTTAAGCTTTTCAGTATGTAAAAATAGTGAACATGACTCCAGATGATAATTCATCGCAAGATGTTCCCTGAAAAACTACAAAAACAACTTTCTCTGTTCAATCATTATTCAACAGAAAACACCCCCTTCTCTTGATCTTCTGATTTAAGTGTTTTTCTCTAGAATATGTTTTTTTTCTCCATATCAATGAGTAGGTGGAATCATGTGAGCCTGACTTTTCCATGTGACTGTTGAGAATTAGGTTGTTTGGTTCAGAATACTTTCTGTATTACAACTACTTTTTAATAGGGCCACTGAACAAGATTTCCTGTTCTTAATGATGCTTCAATATGACCACAAGGTAAAAAAAAAAAAAAAAAAAAGCTAGTTTGGCCAGTTTAATGATTGGGCTTTTCTGTTTTTCCTGTGCATGAAATACCAAAGAATGAGGAAAGGGAATGTTCAACATAATAGTAACTATATTTCTCAGATTCTAGGGAAGATATTTTCGAAGAACTTAGAGTTATAGGGATATGACCCAATGACCAGCGATTTAATAAAGCACAAAAAGAAATTTATTAATTTACAGGTTAATAGCTCAGGTCTTAGAGCTAGACTGCCTGGGTTTGAATTGTGACTCCCCATTAACTAGCAATGGGACTTTGGTCCAGCTACCAACCCTCTCTGTAACTCACGAGAGAGCTGTGCGGCTTTAGTATAGCTATTAAACCTCATGGTAACTCAGACTCCTCATTACGAAAATGGAAACAGTAATAGAAGTCACCTCATATACCTGTTATAAAAATTAAATTATCAATACACATAAAACATATAGATTTGTGCCTGGCTAATAGTATGCACTCCATAAATGTTAGCTATAGTTACTATAGTAAGAAACATGGGAGTCACATCTTACGAAGAATAGTTTAAGCAACTTTTATGACCAAGAGAAGGTAGATCTCCACAGAGTTACTCCAAAGAGCAGAGCTAAAAACCAACAAATGGAGGTTTTAGGACCACAGACTTAAATGGTACTGGAGGAAACACTCCTTGATAACTTCTAATGTCTACGAAGAGGATGAATGACTTCCAGAGATCCTAGAAGGTGTTTTTATCCAAATTGCCACTAGATGAGCACAATAGCTGTCTGATTATAAGGGTCAATGAGGTTATATGAGCAAAATGGAGCAAATCTTACTAGAACCTATGTGCTGCCTCAGTTAGCATTTCTCTGGCCACAAGCAGTGGCAGACCTAAATTCTACCAAGCCTATCCAACTCCCACTTCCTCTTCCCAGGTGGAAACATTTTTCTTAAAAGGTTTCACCCAGAACTGAGCGTGATACTATTATTCTACTAACATAGAAAAATGGAGTTATCAAACAGGTCTGAATCTGTAGTCTACAAAAATAGACACAGGAACCTGTGACTTATTTTTAATATTTGAAAGAGCCTAACAGGACACTTACTATTTCCCATGGTGAGGATGAACGGATTAACTAAACTGTTAAGTTTCTTTATTTTATTTTATTCTATTTTATTTTTTTGGCCATGCCGCACGGCATGTAGGATCTTAGTGACCAGGGATAGAACCCGCGCCCCCTGCAGTGGAAGCGCAGTCTTAACCACTGGACCGCCAGGGAAGTCCCTAAGTTTCTTATTTTAAATTGAATTATCTTGATTATATTATATTATCTCAGGTTTTCCATCATATGAAGCTCTAGATGTTTTCATTATTATAAACCAGGAAAATTAACCACTGATTTATACAAGCGCTTCAGTGTTTACAAACTTTCAAAACATGGAGTGCTTTGGTTAAAAAATAATTATAGTAATAAGAAGATCAAAAAGATTGGTAACCTTACTCTCTATTAAAAGTCAGTTAAACATTAGTTCTTTTAGGAGACAAGATGTCTTGGAGTCAGAAGAACTGGGGTTTGTCCACACCATACTCGTTGATTGTTTAGAGACCCTGAATAAATTATGTAACCTCACCGAATATCAGTTACTGCCTCCTTAAAATGAGGAGAATGTCAGCATTTGCTTATTTATTGATTTGGTCACATCTTGCCTACCTCCATGAAAGATTTGATATATATCGTCAAATCAAAGATAGATTACATTACAAATGGAAAATATTCAAAAACTGGTTTTACCTTAAGAAATATTTCTCTTGCTCTCAAGATATTCTGGTCCCAGAAAAAATATTATTTTAAAAATTATGGATCTGTTAGTAAGACATAGACAGTTTCTGTGATTATCACCGGGTTTGTGGATGGTTAGTAGGCTTTCTGCATTCACTGGCATTTCTTAAGGAACAAATCTATGGGTCAGACTAGAAAACAATTAGAGAGGTTTACAATGTCAGTTTAATATTTTATGATCAAAATCATAAACAACTGAAAGCAGAAACAAACAAACAAACAATCAAAATGCAATTCCTTTGCAGGGTTAAGCAATCATGGACTATCCATGGATTACCCTCGAAGTTTTTAATTATTCAGACTCAGGAACAGCAAACACTGGCCCTTGGGCAAAAACCTGACCAATGCCTAGATTTGCTAGGTCCTCGACCTAAGAATGTTTTTTATGTTTTTAGTGGTTGGAAACAATCAAAAGTAGAATACAATTCTGCGACACGTGAAAACTATGAGAAATTCAAATTTTATTGGAACACAGCCTCACTTATTTATTTACATATTGTCCACAATGGCACTGTTAAGTAATTGTGACAGAGATTGTCCCCCAAAGCCTAAAATATACTTAGTCTCTGGCACTTTACCAAAAATGTTTGCCCCTGATCTAGGTGGCACAGAATTGAATCACTTCCACTGTTTATTTCCAAGTCATAAAGTAAATATGACTTTGGAAGTGAAAACCTACAAAATATGTATTTAAAGATGCATATGTGAAATCTTTTTAATCATTATGAAGGGTCTGAAAAACAATCTTACATTTTCAGACATTTAACATGTGGAAGCACTTAACTAGAAATGAGAAAGTTTTAGACAATAAGAGAAGCAGTTATTGAAATGTCACTGAAATACATTCTGACTTAAAATGGATTTAACTGACTGATGCTCTTAAACTTTTTAAAAATATGTTTTAAACGTTTTAAGGTATATATTTCTGTATATATACATATATAATACATACACACACACACACACACACACACACTTTTATCCCCCTGCCTACACATAAGAACACCGAGGCAAAAATCAAGCTAAAATGGTAACATCCAGCCTCTGGTATCACAGTGCTAGTACGTGAATCTCTACTCTGCTCCTCTAGCGGATATTTGGGGAATTACGCTGTCCTTGCCTTGGTTTCTTCGTCCTTGAAATGTGAAGGATGATAATTATGATAATAAACACCTATGTCACAGAGTTGATTTAGAGAATTAAATGAGGTACATATAAAGCACGGAGAGCAGACAGTGGCACATATTAAGCCCCGAACAATGTTAGTCAACAATTATTCTTGTGGTTGTTTTTGCTGTTACATTTTCCTTTCCCCACCATTCAGAAGGGTCTACAAATACATAAAAACATCTTCCAGGACATATCATCAGTCTCGTCAGCCTAAGGCAAGAAAGGTGCCCACTAACCTGAATATTTCACTCTGTAAAAATAATCACTTATGTCATAAAAGGTATCGATGGGGTGGAAGGGGTCACAGATGCTAGGATTTTTTCCTTTCTATCATCTTTAGCAATGCTGATTGCCCTGCAAATGTCTGCTAGTTAACTGTCTTTATTGGAAGGAAGCTTCTGTAAGAAAAAAGGAGAAAACAACTGTGAACGTTTTCCACTTTCTTATAGGGATTAGGTCAATAAGTAAGAAAATCTTACCTTTTCTTAAAACAAGATTTGTTTTTATCACTCATCTAAAAGTACAAAGAGCATAATAGTAGACTACAAAAAATAGTATTAGGAAAGGTTTAGAAAAGTATGAGGACATTCTGATAAGCAAACCCCAACAGAATACAAAAATAATTTAAAGAGTCATAAATTTAGCTTGTGAAAATTTAAGAAAGAGGCAAAAACCATATTTTGGGAGAAGAGATGCTTTTTGTTGTTCTGTGTCATTTGTTCCGTTTGTTTTGTTTAATCTTTCATCTAGTGCTTACACGTATGCAGATAATGTTGCCTCTATCACATTTCTCCTGCTGGATTAGATTTTTGGCCAGTGATGAAGAATAAAATGTAAGTAAGTTGTAAATGTATTAGACTATGAACCATTGATAATTATAAAGCTTGATTTGTAAAACTCTTTTTCAATATATATCTGGAATGCTTGCAGCAATTGTTTATAGACAATATTGTAATGGCTGTGTAAGGTAGAATTTGTCTTTCAATGACAGCTTTACTGTTCATGTTGGTTCTTCACTACTAGAATCTTTTCCCAGAATGCTTCTCTGCTGCAGTGTAGATGCAACCTATGCAGAAGCAAACAAACAGTACCCTTGAGGCTGCTATCCTTGCAAAGGGCTGCTTACAAGGCTGGCACTTGGCAGTTGTCCATGAACTTGAATGATAAACAGTTCCTACGCTAATGTAAAACTTTCCCTAAACGAAAAGAGCAGTCCACTGTGCCTAAACTGTGTGTGCCAACTACATGGTTTATAGTGAATACGTGCTTTCCTTCTGGGACACTGAATCTGTTATTTGCTAGATGGAAGGTGCCTATCTATTGACACACCCAAAAAAAAACCTTGACTTTCTAGTCTCAGGCCAGCTTCCCTAGTAGATGACATTTCTCATGTGTTGTCACAACTCATTGCTGGAGGAATTAAGTGCCTTCTGTGTGACTCCAGTAGAAGATTCTTGGAAGGTTACACCTGGTGTTCTCTGGACTTCACCCTCCCTGTCTTTTCTCCTTGCTGATTTTATTTGGACCCTTTTGCTGTAGTGAATCATAGCCATGAGTATGACCATATGCTGGGTCCTGTGAGTCGTACCGAATCATATAAACTGGGGAAGGGAGCACAGGGGGAGTCTTGGAGATTCCACACACTACTCAACTTGACCTTGCTGAGAATCTGATGCAGATGAATCCCATGGCGTATAGCTGTTCTATAATTTTACATTAACTATGAAATTGAATTTCTTAAGTTCAACACCACAGATTGGGAATGCTTTATGAAATTTCTCCCAACTTCTCCTTGAAGGAAGTATGAAAGGTACTAACAGTCACTGAATATTCTGAGTGACTCAGAAATATTACAGTGATGCATTTAATAGCTATATTAACTAAGTTTAATCTCAGGTTTGTGTGACTTTAAGGCCTGTGCTCTTACCATTATGCTACACAAACTCTCCTGAAAATAGCAGAGAAAAGAGCTGCCTTCTGTTTTGTTCTAAAGATGTTTGTTGTAACTGTGTATGGATTTAACTGCTGTTGAACATAATGAATACTTAGTGTGCAGAAATGTCATGCCCACAAGAACAGTGCAGAGACTTAAGGAGGTCAATCGTGTGACCTAGAGCATCTGGATAACGGTTTTGGTCATTCCTCACGTGTGTCACTGTCACGTGTCTTCCCCTGTGACGCGTTGCAAATTGGCCGGTTGCTAAAAAATTGCAACACAAATATCCTGGATTTGTAAGTAGGATGCTCAAAATGGGAAAGTAGAGATCCCTCGCTCATCTCTCCAGCCTCCCTTCCTTTATAAATTCACATCTAAAACTTCTGGCATTTTCTTCATGACTTTTAACCCCGCAACTTTTCCCTCATGGAGTTAACTAATGATAATGATATAACCATTAATCATAAAATGCTTGGAGGCAAAGACTGTACTATTCAGTTTTTCAGAAAACTAAATATAAGCAAAGAAGCTAAGGAAGCAAGCAAAGAATCTACCCACAGAGTTTTGTCTCTATTGTAATTATAGCATGCACTAAATATTTAAAGGAGGCAGGGTTCAAAGACCATTTCACAGATGGCTGTTGTTCCTTCCCAGGAGAGAATAAAGAAAGAAATGAAAATGTGAACTGTAATAAGAAAAGTTGCCCTAGAGATGAGCGACTCAAAGGAAAGGATATCAAATAATATGAGAAAAGAAAAGACATATTAAAAGGTTTTAACAACAGGTATTAAGTAACCAACATTAGATAAATTTTGAAGGAAGCTAAAAAGTAATTCTAGTGGTGTCGTAACAGTATTTTCTTCATAGAAAATACAGAGTTAAAGACAAAAAAATTCTTAAGTGACTTTGATTTATGTTTCATCCCTTTTATCATACAATAAACTACATATAATTCAGAAAATTTATGTTTTAAGAAATTGTTAAGATATTAATAAAGCAACTTTTTTTTTAATGGGCATGGTATGGCTAGCTTGGAAGAACACATTCATACTAGCAGATATTTTGTGTTCTATGCTACCAGACAATTTATAGGAAAAAATAAAGCATGGTCTTTCAGGTAGCATAAGGAAGGGTTTGTAGGGTACAGAAAGGCCAAAATAGCATAACTCCACTTTGAGGACAGAGAATAAAGCCCTGACACAAAAACTGTGACTTAGGTGTCTCACTTTTTCAGATGTTTTACACAAGAATGAAGAAAATGGCTGTATAAGAATGTTCACGTCAATACTGTTTGCAATAACAAACATCATATAAAATTGTCTCCATAGTGAAATGATACATTGATACCACTTCTATTGAAAAGAATGAAGTAGACCTTTGTGTGCTATTATGAGAAGATCTTAAAACTTACACTCTTTCCATCTAGAAAGGCTCACTGTATTAAAAAAAAAAAAAAAAGGATCTATCTATCATCTACCTATCTATCTATTTATATATGTGAGTGTATTTGAGTGTGTAATCGGGAAATTTCAGAAGAGATACAAAATAAATTGATGATACACAGAACTGATGATTCTTTGGAAGGTGACTGAGTGTCTAGAATAGGAGAACTCTACTTTTTCTTGTATACATGTTTGAAGTCTCCTATGGTGCTAGATATATTTTATATCTATATTTTAATAAATGGTGGTTTGACTTCTACTACATTTAGGTGATTTTTACAATATTTTTTAAAATTCTGAAAATTGCTCACTATTTAAAAATTGCAAATATTTAGATTATTAACTATTTCAATGGCTCAAAATATTGAGATGAGTTAATATTTAAATGACTATTTAAAATAATTAGGTGATTATTTTCTGAATACTATACCTTACCTACATTTTTTACTTGTTGTAAGGTTCGATTTGAAATTAATTGTATCTGTGATGAAACCTTTTGTATTAACATTAATACATATTAATATTATTCTAAATGATTATTAAAATAGATCAATGGATTAGAAGCTAGCTAATCAAGAGCTGTGAAATTTTTGCTTAAATTTTTCATGTCTAGTAGTATGCGTCATTATTTCTCTGTATCTATTTAATAATACAATTAATAGCCAACTTTTGCTATTAGGATAGCTTATTCTATTTCTATGTCAATAACATACTGTACATACTTGGGAGAGGAGAAATGTAGTCAATATCAAGATAGATTCCATTATAAGATATCATCATTTTAGGAGCAGATATAACAAATGGCCAACCTGAAAGTATTTCTATAAAATCAAAATACTTTTTCTCTTTTTTACTCCTCTTGACATGATGGTTTTTTCTACTGTATACCTGTGATTGCTCTTTCATTTTGAAGTCCATTTTTCTCCAATGAATCCTTCATATAAATGCAGAAAACCTTTGCATAATATAAGTTGATATGTGTACTGTCACAAACAGTTAGAAAATGACTATGAGACCATTCTGAACATATCAACACAAATGCTTGCATAACTTTTCTTCTTTTCTTCATTCATTAGTCCTCAATGATATCTAAGAGCCTACAAAGTTCTAGGAATGCCATTTGACCAAAAAGAGAACAATGAAGACCAGTGACAAGTCCAACATTCATGTTGTATCTTATGTAAATCAATGCAATTATTCTAATATTATGAATAAATCTCACAGGTTTTGAGCTGCTGTAAAATGGATCAGGCACTTTTATGAGCTCCCTACCAAGAGGAGTGTTCAATGGGAAAATGGATAACCACCCACAAGGAGTGTCGTAGAGGGGACTTTGTTTAGGGTGGGAGAGTTGGACAACTAAGGCCACATCAAATTGTGAGGTACTGTTTTCAGGTATACTGCCATTTTTAGTTTTTTGTTTGTTTGTTTTGTTTTGCCAAAAATGTATATTGTCAGAAAATGCTTATTAAGAATATTTTTCACCTCAATAATGGAATATTGAAAATATTGAGAAGAACTACCTTTTTAATACAAATTCATTATTTGTTACAAATTCTCCTCGTGAAGATGGATAAGACAGCAAGGAAAAGACATTTTAGAGAAGAAAAGTCCATGTTCTTTGGACTTTGTTCATTAAAAGAGACACTTGCAAAGACACATTAAGTCCTTGACATAAATTCCTTCTGAAGTCAAAAGACAAGTTCATTCAGCACCCTCAAGCTTGAAGGTGAGATTCCAATAGCTGAGCTATACAAACTGCCTTGGCTTTTTCACCAACTAAAAGCTAGTAGTGAAAATGGAAAAAAGGAGAAATTTTTCAAGTCTCTGCAGGATCTTTAAAAATCACAAAATCATAAAATTTCAACATAACCTTAGAGTTCACGTAATCTAATACTCTCATATTATAGATCTGCTAAGTGAAGCTCAGAAAAATTAAATGCCTAGCTTGGTAACTTTTCAATTAGCAACTTTCTTGGTTTATTTATTGTCCTCTGGCCTTAAAACTTTTCCATTGGTGCTTCTTATCACCAAGGAATAATGGATCTCATTATCTAACTCTGCATTTTAAAAATTGGCCTTGTCTAAAGAGGTTTGGCCTTTGCCCTTGGGAGGTAACCTATGTCACACCCAACAGGATTATCTTTGTTTAGAGTGAAGATTAGCCTTACCCAATAGTCTTAGGGTGAGGGCTGCCCAAGTCAGAAAGACCAACCATGTGATTTAGGTTGGGGACTTTGGGTCATGAGGGATCAGTTGACCTGGAGACTGAATTCAACCATGCGGGCAATCATTCTATCAATCTTGCCTATGTGATGAAGCCCCAGTAAACACTCTGGACACCCAGCTCAGATGAGCATCCAAGGGTGGCAATACTCGGTGTATTGTCACACACCATAACCAGGAAGAGTCACACCATGCATGCCTCAGTGGGGAGAGGATGATCAATTTCTGCCCTATGTGTCTCTTCCCTTGGCTGATTTAATCCTACATCCTTTCCCTATAATATACCATAATCATGAGTATAATAAACTTTCTGTGAGTTATTTGAGTCCTTCTAGTGAATTATTGAAACTGAGGGTGGTTTTTGGGAATCCCTCCTCAACACTTGCAGTTGGTGTCAGAAGTCAGGGCAGTTTTGTAGGGACGGTTCCCTCAAATTTTGCAGTTTGGCTAACTTTGTATACTGACTTAAATAGTCACATATAAAAATGTCTTAAAAGTTACACTGCCTCATTTTTGGAACTGATAAAATGAAGTTACAAGAATAAACACACCCTATACAAAGAAGCTGTGATGGTTAACTCTGTGTGTCAACTTGGCTAGGTCATATACCCAGATATTTGGTCAAATAATATTCAGATGTTTCTGTGAAGGTATTTTTTAGTTGAGATTAACATTTAAATCAGTAGATTTTGAGTAAAACAAATTACCCCCTACAATGTGGGTGGGCCCACACACGCTCTCTCTCCCTCTCTCTCCCTCTCTCTCTCTCTCTCTATATATATATATATGTACACACATATATACACACACGTATAAATACATATATACGTATACACACATATACATACATACACACACACACACACACACAAACACACACACTTCCTATTGGCTGTGTTTCTCTGGAGAACCCTAACACAGGGGCATTCCTGCGTATGAATAGCACCAGTAGGCCCTCTATTCTTCAAGATCTTCAGAAGCTGGGAAATCCCAAATGATAAAATGAAATTGATTGATGTGAGATTTCTAAGTGTTTTCTTATACTGTTACATCAACAACTTCCAGAGTTTGTAAAACCCTAAAGTCATATGTAATAGAACAGATATTTACAATTCATTTAAAGCACTCTTATATCGAACATCATTGACTGAGCTTGGCAATAATCTACATGAAGACTAATACAATCAACAGGAAATAAAAAGGAAGTTAACATCAGGACAAAGGAAAAAGTGCTGACAACTGCCTCATTTTTCCTTTTCCTTGCAGCTACAAATATTTCTTGAAATTCCTTTGTGCTACAGGAGGCTAAGAAAAAGTTATTTGACAAACCTCTGCTTCCTCTTTCCCATACCATTCCTAGTTGGTGGCCCAGAGGAAAACAGTTCTGTCAATGAAAAACTCATTTTTCATAAAGAATTTTCACGGACCTTATCTATCTGTATACTGTGTATAACAGGGTCTTACCCACTGACTTCATTCATCAGTTGTCTTGGTAACAATTGACAACATCTTAACAATTCAACCATAACAAAATCTTATGGAAGATAGTATATTACATTATTTCATATAACATTGGTTTCCTTGGAGTTGAAGGTAAGGGGAAGAAAGATACTGAAGAAGGATTTTTTCATTGTATATTTCAGAATATTTGTGTACTTCATAATAAATATATATGTAATATATTTATTATATTATTATGTGATATATATCTTTATATATACACATATGTATGAATTATTTACCTATTTTTTTTAAAGTAAGCAAAATATAGTGGCAGATTACTATATTTTCTAATACAATTTCTGCAAAAAAAGGCTCAGGAAGTTGTTTATACAACTATTTAGAATATATTTAGAAAAATGCAAACCCAACAGTTAGTAGTAATTACCTCTGGGAAGGAAAACTTCGGTTGTAAAAGAAGTGTACAGGGATTTAATCTTTTATTTTTCTCCCCTTTCTATTTAAAACCCATTTATGATTTAATTTCATAGTTTAAAAAATCTTTTAGAGATCCCCACTAGGATTCTTTAAAGGGTCTGAGTCAGTGCTGGGATGTGTCCTGCAACTTAACAGTCTCCGGCAGAGTGAAACAGAGCTACCACGGAAAGGAGCTCCTGAGATCACACACCTGCACACAGAGCTCAGAACTTTGGGCTCTAGCTGAAAATGGTAATTTTAACTGTATTGTCCCGTAAAAGAGGCAAGTCACATATTCTAATTCCCTTTCCCAGAGGAGGAAGAATGTCTGGGAAGTCAAAAGAGGAGAAAAGGGGTGGGAAAGAGGAGTTTAATCTGCATCCATTTGTCCACTTGTTTCCATGACTTCACTGGTCCACAGATCTTTTTCTTGTTTGTGCCTTTTCTCTCCCCACTGGAAGGTATGCCTTCAAGAGCAGCAGCCAGCACATCTCTCTTACCTCAGTCCCGACAGCCTAGGGTGGTACTGGCCACCTAGTACACTCAACGTATCTGTGCTGAATGAATGAATGAGGACTTCTAGCAAAGATGCCTATGATGTATCTAACCAGAATGGCTTCGTATCTAATAAATAACCACACAGTATACATAAGTATGCATAAATTTATATACTAAACTGCCTCTTCAAACTCCTTGTAAACGTCAGATCTTATCATTTTAACTAATAATGAATTTTAAATATATATATTTTTCATGACAATGCCAAAACACACAAAATTTTAAAACTATGTAGTAATAGAAAGATGATTAAAAATGATCTTAGGAGAAATACTTAGGGAGTCAAGATGGCGGTGTGGGAAGACGTGGAGTTTGCGTCTCTCCACAACTAGGGCGCCTGCCAGATGCTGGTGGGGGACCTCGATGCCCAAGGAGATGGGAGGAGTCCCCAAACGACCTGGTAGAACATGGGAAGACTAAGGGAGGAGGAGAAGGGGAGGCCAGACAGGACAGCTGCCCCTGAGGGGTGGCTGGGACGGGGGAGGGATTCCTACATCTGGAGGGACATTTGCGGGCTCAGATCGGGGGGAGCGTACCTAGAATTTCCCTGCCCAATCATCCCAGAAAGCCTGCCTGGCTCTTGGGCCAGGTTCTACACCCTCAGAGGCCCCCTCCGGGCCACATTGGTCATGGGGTTGTAGGAGGAAGGCCAGGGAAGAACAGGAGTGGCAGGCAGGAGGGGCCCTCCAGGACCAGAGGAGTGGGAGAGGAGCAGAGGGTGTTTGCCCTGCCCACTCGGGCCACGAAGCCCGCTGGACTCCCAGGCCAGGCCCCCCACCCTCCAAGACCAGAGGCACGGTTGGGACCCTTCTGTTGAGCCTAAGCCCCACCCTTCGCCACACCCCCGCCCCCCAGGGCCTTTTCCAGCCCTATGGATCCTAAGCATAGGCCCCACCCACCACCTAAACCCTGTCCCTGCCTAAGCCCTGCCCCCCATGGCCAGGGCCTTTTCCCCCTTTTTTTTTTTTTTCCTCCTCTTTTTTACTATAGTGGTTCTGTTTCACCTTCCGCTTGTTGTTTCATCTATATTTTTATTTTTATATTCTTTCTAACATATCTGTTAGTTTCCTGGTCTAATTTTATTTTTTACTCTATTACTGTTCTGCTCCTTTTTTCTTTTTCTTTTCTTTTTTTTTTTGCCACCATGCACAGCTTGTGGGATCTTGGTTCACGAGACAAGCTGGGGGTCAGGCCGAAACTCCTGCAGTGGGAGCTCCAAGTTCGAACCACTGGACTAATAGAGAACCTCAGACCCCAGGGAATATCCATCAGAGTAAGGTCTCCCAAAGGTCCTCATCTCGGCAGCAAGACCCAGCTCTACCCAACAGCCTACAAACTCCAGTGCTGGGAGCCTCAGGCCAAACAACCAGTAAGACAGGAACACAATCCCACCCATCAAAAAAAAAAAAAAATGAGAGGGCAAAAAAATATGTCACAGATGAAGAAGCACGGTAAAGACCTATAAGACCAACTAAATGAAGAGGAAATAGGCATTCTACCTGAAAAAGAATTCAGAGTAATGACAGTAAAGATGATCCAGAATCTTGGAAATAGAATGGAGGTACAGATTGAGAAAATACAAGAAATGTTTAACAAAGATCTAGAGGAACTAAAGAACAAAGAAATAGAGATGAACAACACAATAATTGAAATGAAAAACACACCAGAAGGAATCAGTAACAGAATAACTGAGGCAGAGGAACGAATAAGTGAGCTGGAAAACAGAGTGGTGGAAATAACTGCCGACGAGCAGAATAAAGAAAAAAGAATGAAAAGAATTGAAGACAATCTCAGAGACCTCTGGGACAATACTAAATACACCAACATTTGAAATATAGGGGTCCCAGAAGAAGAAGAGAAAAAGAAACGGTCTGAGAAAATATTTGAAGACATTATAGTGCAAAATTTCCTTAACATGGGAAAGGAAATAGTCACCCACGTCCAGGAAACGCAGAGAGTCCCATACAGGATAAACCCTCAGAAAAAGAGACCAAGGCATATATTAATCAAACTACCAAAACTAAATTCAAGGAAAAATATTAAAAGCAGCAAGGGAAAAACAAAAAATAACATACAAAGGAATCCCCATAAGGTTATCAGTTGATTTTTCAGCAGAAACCCTGCAGGCCAGAAGGGAGTGGCAGAATATACTTAAAGTGATGAAAGAGAAAAACCTACAACCAAGATTACTCTACCCAGCAAGGATCTCATTCAGATTCCATGGAGAAAACAAAAGCTTTTCAGATAAGCAAAAGCTAAGAGAATTCAGTACCACCAAACCAGCTTTACAACAAATGCTAAAGTAACTTCGCCAGGCAGGAAACACAAGAGGAGAAAAAGACCCACAAAAACAAACCCACAACAATTAAGAAAATGGTAATAGGAACACACATATCAAAAATAACCTTGAATGTAAATGGATTAAATCCCCCAACCAAAAGACACAGACTGGCTGAATGGATACAAAAACAAGACCCATATATACGCTGTCTATGAGAGACCCACTTCAGACCTAGGGAAACAGACAGACTGAAAGTGAGGGGATGGAAAAAGACATTCCATGCAAATGGAAATCGAAAGAAAGCTGGAGTAGCAATTCTCATATCAGACAAAATAGACTTTAAAATAAAGACTATCACAAAAGACAAAGAAGGACACTACATAATGATCAAGGGATCAATCCAAGAAGAAGATATAACAACTGTAAATATTTATGCACCCAACATAGGAGCACCTCAATACATAAGGCAAATGCTAACAGCCATAAAAGGGGAAATTGACAGTAACACAATAATAGTAGGAGGCTTTAACATCCCACTTTCACCAATGGACAGATCAACCAATATGAAAATAAATAAGGAAACACAAGCTTTAAAGGACACATTAAACAAGATGGACTTGATATTTATAATACATTCCATCCAAAAATAGCAGATTACACTTTCTTCTCAAGTGTTCATGGAACATTCTCCAAGACAGTTCATAACTTGGGTCACAAATCAAGCGTTGGAAAATTTAAGAAAGTTGAAATCATATCAATCATCTTTTCTGACCACAATGCTATGAGATTGGAAATCAATTACAGGAAAAAATCTGAAAAAAACACAAATACATGGAAGCTAAACAGTGTGCTACTAAATAACCAAGAGATCACTGGAAAAATCAAAGAAGAAATAAAAAAATACATAGAAACAAATGACAATGAAAACATGATGACCCAAAACCTATGGGATGCAGCAAAAGCAGTTCTAAGGGGGATGTTTATAGCAATTCAATCTCACCTCCAGAAACAAGAAAAATCTCAAATAAACAATCTAATCCCACACCTAAAGCAACTAGAGAAAGAAGAACAAAGAAGGAAAGATATCATAAAATCAAGAGCAGAAATTAATGAAATAGAAACAAAGAAAACAATAGCAAAGATCAGTAAAACTAAAACTTGGTTCTTTGAGAAGATAAACAAAATTGATAAACCCTTAGCCAGACTTATCAAGAAAAAAAGAGAGAGGATGCAAATCAATAATGTAGAAATGAAAAAGGAGAAATCACAACTGACACCACAGAAATACAGAGGATTATAAGAGCCTACTACAAACAGCTATATGCCAATAAAATGGACAACCATGAAGAAATGGACAAATTCCTGGAAAGGTACAATTTTCCAAGACTGAACCAGGAAGAATTAGAAAATATAAACAGACCTATCACAAGTAATGAAATTGAAACTGTAATTAAAAATCTTCCAACAAACAAAAGTCCAGGACCAGATGGCTTCACAGGCGAATTCTATCAAACATTTAGAAAAGAACTAACACCAATCTTTCTCAAACTCTTGTAAAACACTGCAGAGGGAGGAACACTCCCAAATTCATTCTATGAAGCCACCATCACCCTGATACCAAAACCAGAAAAAGACGTCACGAAAAAAGAAAATTATAGACCAATATCACTGATGAACATAGATGCAGAAATCCTGAACAAAGTACTAGGAAACAGAATCCAAAAACATATTAAAAGTGTTATACACCATGATCAAGTAGGGTTTATCCCAGGAATACAAGGATTCTTCAATAAATGCACATCAATCAATGTGATACACCATATTAACAAATTAAGGAATAAAAACCATATGAGAAAAAGTGAGAGAGTAGCATTGACATATATACACTACCAAATGTAAAATGGATAGCTAGTGGGAAGCAGGTGCATAGCACAAGGAGATCAGCTCTGTGCTTTGTGACCACCTAGAAAGGTGGGATAGGGAGGGTGAGAGGGAGGCTCAAGAGGGAGGGGATAAGGGGATATATGTATACATATAGCTGATTCACCTTGTTATACAGCAGAAACTGATGCAACATTGTAAAGCAATTATAATCCAATAAAGTTGTTAAAAAAATTAATTAATTTAAAAAAACATATGATCATCTTAGTAGATGCAGAAAAAGCTTTTGACAAAATTCAACACCCATTTATGATAAAAAAACTCTCCAGAAAATGGGCATAGAGGGAACCTACCTCAACATAATAAATGCCATATATGACAAACCCACAGCAAACATCATACTCAATGGTGAAAAACTTAAAGCATTTCCACTAAGATCAGGAACAAGACACGGATGTCCACTCTCGCTACTCTTATTCAACATAGTTTTGAAAGTCCTAGCCACAGCAACCAGAGAAGAAAAATAAATGAAAGGAAAACAAATTGGAAAAGAAAAAGTAAAACTGTCAGAGTTTGCAGATGACATGATACTATATGTAGAAAATCCTAAGATGCCACCAGGAAACTGCTAGAACTAATCAATGAATTTGGTAAGGTTGCAGGATACAAAGTTAATGCACAGAAATCTCTGGCATTCCTATACACTAACAACGAAAAATCAGAAAGAGAAATTAAGGAAACAATCCCATTTACCATCACAACAAAAAGAATAAAATACCTAGGAATAAGCCTACCTAAGGAGGCGAAAGACCTGTACTCAGAAAACTATACAACACTGATGAAAGAAATCAAAGATGACATAAACATATGGAGAAATATAACATGTTCTTGGGTTGGAAGAATCAATATTGTGAAAATGACTATACTACCCAAAACAATCTACAGATTCAATGCAATCCCTATCAAACTACCACTGGCATTTTTCACAGAACTAGGACAAAAAATGTTACAATTTGTATGGAAACACAAAAGACCCCAAATAGCCAAAGCAATCTTGAGAAAGAAAAACGGAGCTGGAGGAATCAGGCTCCCTGACTCCAAACTATATTACAAAGCTACAGAAATCAAGACAGTATGATACTGGCACAAAAACAGAAAAATAGATCAATGGTACAGGATAGAAAGCCCAGAGATTAACCCACACACATATGGTCACCTAATTTATGACAGAGGAAGCAAGAACATACAATGGAGAAAAGAGAGCCTCTTCAATAAGTGATGCTGGGAAAACTGGACAGCTACATGTAAAAGAATGAAATTAGAACACTGCCTATCCCATACACAAAAATAAACTCCAGAAGGAGTAAAGACCCAAATGTAAGACCAGACACTATAAAATTCTTAAAGGAAAGCATAGGAAAAACACTCTTTGACATAAACCACAGGGAGATCTTTTAATGAAAATAAAAACAAAAATAAACAAATGGGACCTAATTAAACTTAAAAGCTTTTGCACAGTAAAAGAAACCATAAACAACATGAAAAGACAACCCTCAGAATGGGAGAAAATAGTTGCAAATGAAGCAACTGACAAAGGATTAACCTCCAAAATATACAAACAGCTCATGGAGCTCAATATCAAAAAAACAAACAACCCAATTAAAAAATGGGCAGAACACCTAAATAGACATTTCACCAAAGAAGACATACAGATGGGCAAGAGGCACATGAAAAGATGTTGAACATCACTGATCATTAGAGAAATGCAAATCAAAACTACAATGAGGTATCACCTCACACCAGTCCGAATGGATATTATCAAAAAATCTGGAAACAATAAATGCTGGAGAGGGTGTGGTGAAAAGGGAACCCTCCTGCCGTGTTGGTGGGAATGTAAATTGTTACAGCCATTATGGAAAACAGTATGGAAGTTCCTTTAAAAACTAAAAATAGAACTATCATATGACCCAGCAATCCCATTACTGGGCATATACCCTGAGAAAACCATAATTCAAAAAGAGTCATGTACCACAATGTTCATTGCAGCTCTATTTACAATAGCCAGGACATGGAAGCATCTTAAGTGTCCACGGACAGATGAATGGATAAAGAAGATGTGGCACATATATACAAGGGAATATTACTCAGCCATAAAAAGAAACAAAATTGAGTTATTTGTCATGAGGTGGATGGACCTAGAGTCTGTCAAACAGAGTGAAGTAAGTCAGAAAGAGAAAAACAAATACCGTTTGCTAACGCATATATATGGAATCTAAAAAAAATGGTACTTATGAACCTAGTGGCAGGGCAGGAATAAAGATGCAGACACAGAGAATGGACTTGAGGACACGGGGTGGGGGAGGGGAAGCTTGAGCAAAGTGAGAGGAGCATTGACATATATACACTACCAAATGTAAAACAGATAGCTAGTGGGAAGCAGCAGCATAGCACAGGGAGATCTCGGGTGCTTTGTGACCACCTAGAGGGGTGGGATAGGGAGGGTGGGAGGGAGGGAGACTCAAGAGGGAGGGGATATGGGGATATATGTATTCATATGGTTGATTCTCTTTGTTGTACAACAGAAACTAACACAGCATTGTGAAACAATTATACTCCAATAAAGATGTATGAAAAAATGATCTTAGTTTATGTTGCTAATAGCTTCAAAAAAAAAAAAAACCCAAACAAACAGAAAAAGAGAACTCAGATAACTCCAATGGTAAAGAATACATATTTGACTTCAGACAAAGATGTAAAGTTGTCTTCATGTTTAACTTGGGTCTGCTTTAGAATTCTGCCTTAAGCACAAAGGGTAGCATAAACTTGCTGTTTTTGAGAGCTCCTCTTAGCAGAGAGGCACTTAGCATGCAAATCTGTAACATAAATTTAGTTTACAAATGGCATTGCAAAATGATTGCTGCTACATCTTACTTTTTAGTCACAATGGATGTGAAAAAGATAACTAGTGAAATAACTATAATTCAAGTAGAAAACTGACATAAGGTCCCATAAGCTTCTCCAAGTAGCTTTACTTTTTGACACAGAGTTCTTTACACAGATATATCTTTTGGTTCCCTGACAGTTTTACTAGAATAAAGGATGGGCGAGATTTAAAGTGCCTTAGGGTGGTTAAATATAAGCAGATATAGTTAAGAATTCTCTTCTGCTGTCCCCTAATTCTCATCAATTGTCAACCTATTGTATACAT
This sequence comes from Eschrichtius robustus, assembly GCF_028021215.1. NCBI lineage: Eukaryota > Metazoa > Chordata > Mammalia > Artiodactyla > Eschrichtiidae > Eschrichtius > Eschrichtius robustus. Next base: position 121,023,052 of record NC_090831.1, on the reverse strand, counting down.
GTGAGAGTGAGTCCAATGCATAGTATTTATGGATAGAATCCAACTTATCCTCACTTAGTTTTTCTAAAATCAGGGGATAGAATGTCACATAATATTTAGGAAAGAATCTTCTTGCTTCGGGGATTCTGAGTTGCAATTTAGTGTATCAGTTTTTAGTCCACAGATGCTATGTATTTTATTATTTTTAAAAATTTTGATTGGGGTATAGTTGATTTACAGTGTTGTGTTAGTTTCTGCTGTACAGCAAATGAATCAGTTATACATACACATATATCCACTCTTTTTTAGATTCTTCTCCCATATAGGCCATTACAGAGTATTGAGTAGAGTTTGCTTTGCTATACAGTAGGTCCTTATTAGTTATCTATTTTATATATAGTAGTGTATATATGTCAATCCCAATCTCCCAGTTTATCCCTCCTCCCCAAAGACAAATATCATATGTTATCGCTTGTATGTGGAATCTCAAAAAATGGTACAAATGAACTTACTTACAAAACAGAAATAGAGTCACAGATGTAGAAAACAATCTTATGGTTACCAGGGGATGCTATGTATCTTAAAGAGATGAAAACAATTGATTCATCCTTATCTTCGTTTCAAAAATATAAGTGGTGGATCAAATATGATCAGAACTTAAAGTAGGTGGTATTTGAAGTACAGTAGAAAGATAGTCATTTCTGAATAAAAGGAACTCGGATAAACAGAGACACAACTAGCCATAACACAGTAAACACAAAGTTTCACGAAGTCTTAGCCCCTTTTACTAATTGTATGGTTATATGTTGAACGGCTACAGAGGCGTTGGTTTTTTGTTCCTTGGTTTTTTTGTTTTGTTCTGTTTTGTTTTGCTTCAGATAATAAGCTACATAGAAATCCCTAAGTTAATTTAGAAATAAAGTGTATGTATATAATATGTATATGGTATATTGTAAGTTATGGTGTTCAAAATGCAATAATATAGATTTATCTAAATTATCATTTTAGATGGAATTTCATTTACATAAAATAAATGGCAGTTGAAATCTTATATATGAGAAGATATGAAATTATCAACTTTTCAAACAGTAATAAATATAAATATAAATAATACAATGGATATTCTTTCAGTGTTACTTTGTAACTAAAATATTTTTTGACATGACTTTGAATAGAAGTCCTTTAATTTCATAGAATATCACACAAAAAAATCTATTCTCTAAAATAGAATTTGATAAGAAGAAACTTGAAATTGTGAAATTATTTATTGAGGTAAATGGGTAGTCATTACTGTCACCTGGAATACAATTTATATTGACTTCTTAACAAACAAGAACAATTTAGTTCCATAGTTTTAGAGAATTTTCCTAAATTCTAGCTATATAAATATCATTTGCAGCTTTTCTTTTTTACTAAAATATGAAGAAAGAGTACTAAAATGAGAAATAAGTGAAGTCTTTGGTGGCAAAAATATTTTTACGTGGTTTTCTAAACTTATAAGGAAAATAAAATGTAAGAGATGTTCCTACAATTTTAAAGGGGAAGTGTCTCAATTACAGGGACATTAAACCCTGTGGGTCAAATACAGCAGATACATTTAATGGAAGTCAGAATGAGTTGCATTAAGGTAACAGCTACAGTTTTCAAAGAGTTCATTAAACATTACATTTAATTCTTCTTTTGGCAATAAAAACCATTAGAGTTTCATTTTATTAGCTGTAATATTTTTGTAAGCGCAAATAAAGAAATTTTACTTAAAGTGTACCTAGCCAATTATTTTGAAGTAAAAATGCAATGTGCTTAAATAGATTCCTAGTATTGTAAGAAAACAACATACTGGAAATGAGTACATTTAAAGTTGGAAATACCAGAGGAACACAAAAAAGAATTAATTTGAAAATCTACCACTCTTCCTTCAGTGAAGCGCTCATTTTTTTCTGAAGCTGAGTGCTCACCCGGGCGGTTAATTTCTTCGTGGATCCTGGTGCTTTGCTCCTTATGAACTGAAGCTGTCAACTGCGATTTTTTTCACTTGAAGCCCTGTTGCAAACTAACATGCTTCGCTGGGCACACAGCACTTGCAATCTAACCAGACCGCGTTCTACCCTTTGCTGCCAAGGGACTCCTAAGTTACTCTGGCAAGGAGTAGTCATTACAGAGTACTCGCCACTATTTCCGTATAATGCTCCTTTTCTTCCACCCTACTCCTTCAAAAGAAATGATATTTAGTTTCTTTTATTGCAAATTTTACTTGTGTAAAAAAGTGGGATGGAAAACCTCTATTACTCTGTTCTAGAAAAGCTGGAAAGGATATTTTCTTCCACATATCCCTGACATTCCTCAGGATGAAGGCTTTTAAAAGCATCTCTCTCTCCTACAAGCCTCTCCCACACTCGCAGCCTGCTGTCCTGCTCCCAGGTGCTGAAGAGTGCTCTCCCCATTCTTCTTGTGGCTGCACCCCAGAGCCCGCCTATTTCCAAAGCCAGCCCCTTTGCCTAAAACCCTCAAAACTCTCCCCCATCCCACTCTTTCCAATCCCTCTCCAGCCACTCCTTATTGATCTGGGGGGGGGGGGGTGGTGGTAGCTCCAACGTCAACAGGGCAAGGACAGGACATCAGTGAGTGAAGCTCAGGGGTAAGACAACGGGCAGATGCCTGGATGGTCACCTTCCAGGTAATGGTGTGGGCGAATGCAGGTCCAGACCTGCCAGAGCCTCAGACTTCTCAAGAGGAGTCACAGTCTCTGGATATGTAATAGAGAAGAACAATCTGACTCTGTATTTGCTCTGTTTCTTTAACTTTTGTATTTTGCTTTGAGTTAAGAATATTGCGTATAGCCTCAAATATATAGGATAACCCGTTCTCAAAGCTCTGACCTTTAAGAGTATAACACTTTTCCATTCATAGAGAGAGATGAAAAGTTGCAGAACAGAGAATAACATTTGTCTTGTTGGAGGTTTACCGGAACTTTGTGCCCTGGCCTACGCGGACAGCTGCAAGAACAAAGGATTCCCACGCGAAGCAGTCTGCAACAACCAGCCACGCCCCTTCCTCAACTTGCCTTTAAAATTGTTTTGCCAAAACCCTTCAGGGACTTCAGGATTGGCGGTGGGGGGTGGGGGTATGAACCACCCGTTCTCCCTTCAATAAACCTTTCTCTGCTCCAAACGCCAACGTTTGGGTATTGTTTGGCCTCACTGTGTGTCGGGCACAGGAACTTGCATTTGGTAAGAGATACTCATGAAAAGTTGATCAGTGTTTAGAAGCAGACCTACAACTATTTCTAACAATATTATGTGGGCTAGACAAAACAGTTCTGTGATCCAGATTTGAGCAGCGAGATAGCAGAAAGCACCCCACCCTCTTCTTCAAATTCTTAAACACTTAGAACACTGCTTCCATACCTAGTTGATAACCCCTAAGAATTTATATTATTGTACATATATGTATGTACACATAGATACATATACAGTTGGCCCTTGTGCTGCAAACATTACATTTACAGAAACATAAAGGCTGGCAAGTCTGGCAGTTAATATAGTGGATGTGCCTGGCTTTTGTCCAAAAAAAACAACTAAGCTTTGTGAGTTTTGTGTATCCAAATTTGACAAACTCTAGAGGCGGCAGGATATCTGGTCTTTGAGGTCATTAATGCCTCACTGAGGCTGACAGGGGCCAACACAGCTTCACAAAATAATGGTCTTATAATCTCCAAAAACAAGGAAAGAAGGATCAGTAAACGTTTTCCTTTTACAAGGCTTATGTTGAAAGTTTTCCCTAGGGGAAAAGTCTAAGTGTAATTTATCTGAGTAACTTAAATCTCTTATGCAATGACTATGCAGAAAGGGTAAGAGAAGAACAACCAAAAACGTTAAAATGTGAAGAGATGAGTTCACCCAAAGAAGAGGCTGTGAAATTCTTACAAGATTGAAGATATTTTCAGCCTTCACAGCTGATCTAGAGCTTTGTTTACAGTGTTCTTTCCCCACAAAGAGAAAAGAACCTGCTTCCAACAATGTGTAATGAGTCTTTACTCAGCTTCTTATTTTACTTTGCTTAGAACGACTGAAATTTCTCTCTTTATTTCTCTTTCGGGAGTTTGAGAAATGCACAAGAATAACTCCACACCAAATTCCAAGTAGAAAACACAACCTGATGAAGGGGGTATGGTGATTCCAAATAGCATTCAACAACTGTCCCCACATGAGCTCAGACCCTCTCTTTTCATAACACTGCATAGTAACTTTTGATTATTTTCATACCTGAGTCTTTCTCATGCATTAGTTAAGAACGAATACTAACCCGTCTGAGGGCCTTTTTCATTCTATACACTAGAAAAGACCCATTCCTTTACCATCATATGGCTATATTTTGCTGCTTTTTTCATTACTTCAATGAAAATTGCTTTTTTTTGTTTGTTTTTGCTTGTTTTGAACAACCCAGCCTGTTCAACTGTAATAACCTGATTAGTCAACAACCAGCTGTGTTTTGTGGCCGATCTAAGCTGAGCGGTCTCCTTTTCCCATGGGTCAGGATCTAAAAGCTAGTCTCTCTGACTAGAGATAGAAAATGTACCTATTTCCATGAGGCATAGATTAAAGTAAGGCATTCATCCCAGGACTTTAGGTTTCCTCTATGACTAAACTGAAATCCTTCCTCTTCAGCTTTAAGATTTCACAGTAATATTTGAGGAGCTACAGAAAATTCATCGGCTTTATGAACTAGCACATTCTACTTCTGTCAGCTGGCTATAACTAATGAATTAATTCAAAGCAAGACATCACAGGGACTTAGAGCTCCGCCTCACAGATAAGGCATCGCTGCTTTAATATGCAACTAAAAGAAACTGCCACAGTAACTTTAGACTCCTCTACCACACGTCTTCAGCACTTTGGAGGGAAGAATGTGACATAAATCTCACAAATGGTGCAAGGAACACATGGCTGGAGTGGGCATTATTCACAGAGGAAAGGCAGTCGCATATGTGCCCTGAAGAAATCTAGTCTAAGCCTTGTCTGGATTCCCTGTCCTGATTTGACTGAATTAAATCAAACAAGGAGTATCTCTTCCTGACACTCTTCCCCTAGTCTTTAGCCCCGAATTGACAGAAAAATAACAAAGCACTTGCACAAACCTAATCTTTATTGCATTGGAACACCTTTCCAGGCCGGTAGTGCACCAGCGTTTTCTCTGATTTGCAAATAAGAAGCCTGCAGCTGTGAAAGGAACAGTGACGTTAAGACTCCCAACCTGGTGTCGGGGCCTGGGCTCCTAGACAGCCTGAACCGACCCGCAAGGCTCCAGGTGGAAGGTGGCTGCTTTGCCCGCAATGCCCGCCCCCCGCCAAAAAAATTCAAAATAACAATTTTGGGGGTGTTCAAAATAGCTTTACAAAATGACAGGTCAATCTACTTAAAGCCGATTTTATACCAAACCACCCTCTCTATGGGATTATTTATCCCTTTTATTAATGGGAAAAGTTGTGAATCTGGGCACAGTATGATTGGAACTACTATAACTATTTTGGCAAAAATTAATATCTTACAGATAATTTAAAGGGCTCACTGGAGTTCCAATCACATCCACTTAGAGATTCATGGGGTTTGCATGTAATCCTCTAGGGCAGAGGTCAGCAAACTCTTTCTGGAAATAGCCAGACAGTAAATATTTGAGGCTTTGTGGTCTGTAAACTCTCTGTCACAACTACTCAACTGTCTTTGGAGCATGAAAGCAGCCAGAGGCAACAGTAGGCAAATGGGTGCGGCTGTGTCCCAATAAAAGATTATTCACAAGAACAGGCAGCTAGAAGGGCTGGGGCCACTGGCAGTGGTGTCCCCTTCCTTAGAGAACGGCATTTGCGATGACATCAAAATCACCCTGAATATTTAGCATGAAGAGAAGATGCAAAAGTCCAGAGAGTAGGTGAAAGAGAAAAGCAAGGGCGGTAGGAATGAACACTTTTCCTGAAAACAGATAATTACTTTGATTCTTAGGTCCCTTCCAGCTCCAACTTTCTCATTTACAGGACCACTAATTAGTCATTACAGAGGCCTTGGGAGACACACAGGCTCTTCAGAGAGAGACAGAGTTAGAAGGACACGGAAAGTCATCTCATCCAGGCTCTTGCCCTCTTTTGATATTACTGAGACCTTGGAAGGTTAAGTGTCAAGTCTTGGTCCATTACTATTTCTGCTCTTTCACCCAGATCCAGGTAACCGCCTAACATTGGTTCTTAAAGAAGATGATTTTATGGCTTGAACTAGGAATAAGATGCCTTAATGGCAGGTCAGAAAGCCTTTTAGGAGAAAGATGCAGTGATAAATTTCGAATAAGGCAGAATATTAATTACTTATGGGAAGGAGAGAAAATCAAGAAAACTAATAAATCTAACACTTGAATGTTCTATTCATGACTGTTTTTGTGATAGGTATTTTATATGTCCATTGACATTTCTGATATTTAAAAGACAAGATGTCTGAAAAGTCTAATTAGTAGGATATTTTCTATTTTACTTCTTGAATAATTTAATCAAGTGTTTATCCTGTGATACATGGATTATGCTGCCAACTATTAAATACGTCTAATGTATTTTTAAAACTAAATTACTTAGTTGCTACTAAAGTTCTATGAAAAAAGTTGTGTTTTCAAGTTTGTTTTTAAGTGATTTCAAGTAACTTGTTTTAAGCAATTGTTTTTTAATCATAAATAATAAGACAATTACATTTGCTTCTCAAAACAACTGAATTTTCCAGATTTTTTAGTATTGTATATATTTTATGGAGAAAAATCAAAAATTGGCTCAAAACTCAAATAGCCTTTTAAATTACTTCATGAAATTTATTTAACGTCCCCAAATAGAGTTGTGATGTGCAATATACAGGCATACCTCATTTTACTGTACTTCACAGATACTGCATTTTTTTATAAATTGATGGTTTGTGGCAACTTTGAGTCAAGCAAGTCTATTGGCGCCATTTTTTCCAACAGCTTTTGCTCACTTTGTGTCTCTGTGTCACATTTTGGTAAATCTCACAATATTTTAAACTTTTTCATCATTACTAGATTATGGTGATCTGTGATCAGCGATCTTTGATGTTACTATTGCAAAAAGATTATGACTCACTGAAGGCTCAGAGGATGGTTATCATTTTTGAGCAATAAAATACTTTCTAATTAAGGCATGTACATTTATTTTAGACATAATGCTATTGCACATTTAACAGACTACAATATAGTATAAACATAACTTTCATACGCACTTGGAAAGCAAAAAATTTGTGTGACTCACTTTATTGAAATATTCGCTTTATCGAGGTGGTCTGGGACCAAACCTGCCAATGTGTCTGAGGTGTGCCTGTAATTTACTTATGATAAGTGATAAAACAGAATGTAAAATATAACAAAAATTTGTTAAAAAATTTAAAAATAAACACAATGGTCTAGCTTTTAGAATTGTTGCAAAGATTAAATGAGATAACCATATATTAATCGTTTTTGCCTCTCTACTGATGGATGAGGAAGCTGGGTACAGAAACTAAACTGGCCAATGGCGGCACGTTCA